>NC_077230.1:263894975-264194975 GCF_027887165.1 Monodelphis domestica | reverse complement strand
ACATAGTGGCTTTTAAAACCCTTTATAACTTGTAAGTTGTATAATAGAAAATCTGTTACCCTAAAAAAAGAACTACATTTCCCAGGAGCCCACTGACTTCCTGTCATTCAGTACTTCCTATAGACAGGGGATAAATATTGAGTGGGTGGTCCTGCTAGACTCTTTGGCTTCCTGTCAACATGGGGAGGGTGGTGAGTGGGGATTCTGAAATGGCTAATCAGACACTGGTACATGATCTTTTATTTTTGTATCCGCTTTATTCCTTGATTTCGAATGATCAGTAATAAGTCTCCTAAAATATTTTTTGTTTTTATTATTGAGATCTAATTTTAATTTTAACAAAATAGAATTGTGTTCCCCAAGACTACATTCCCCAGAATTCCTTTACTTTTCCCAGAATTCCTTGGATTACATTCCCCACTTTGTATCCTTACATTTTGTAAATAAGTTTGCTGTTACCCCACCTTCAGTCTTCTTCCCTGCTTTCCTCCCTGCTCTTTCTTACTGCTTTTCACAGGTTGGTTTGCCAAGGGTATCATTTTCCTTTTTCTTCAAGTCAATTAGTAAGTTCTTATAAAAATATAATACTTTACGTATTTAGATATTAATTTTTAATCTTAACCTGGACCCTTCCTACCTTTGTGCTCTCCTTATGTTCTTAAATAGTCTCCCCATGTACTATTAGATTAAATGTTATTGCTTAAAAAGATATCCTCTCTCTCAACTCTGGCCATTTTCTCAGTCACTGTATCTCCCATTCCTGGATTTCTCTCCATCTTCACCGCCTCCTGGCTTCCTTCAAGTCTCAGCAAAAGTTCCACCTTCAGCAAAAGTCTTTCCTAATATCTCCTTTTTTTAAAAACCCCTTCCAAGACAAAAGAGCAATAAGGGTTAGGCAATTGGGGTTAAATGGCATACCCAGGGTCACACAGCTAGGAAATGTCTAAGGTCACATTTGAACCCTGGACCTCCCATCTCCAGGCCTGGTACTCAACCTACTATGCTCCCTAGCTCCATATACCCTTCCATACCACTTAATGGAGTGTCTTCCTTCTGTTGATTAACTTCAGTTTATCCTATATATCTCGTTTGCAGATAAGTGTGTGTATAATGTCTCTCACATTAGAATGTGAACTCCTTGAGAGCAAGGACTGTCTTCTGCCATTCCTTGTACTTCTAGCACTTAGTACAGTGCTTGGCATATAAGGGACACAATAAATACTAGTTTACTGGCTGATATTTGTTTATACTAAAGCAAAACTTCTTGGAATATTTGCAAAGTTCCACTACCTTTAAAGTTGTGCAATAAGAAGTTATTGAGAACATGAATTTTTACTTTGTATTAAATAAATGTACCCTATATATCCTCTTTTGTATTCCTTTCATTATGTGCCCTTTATTGACTATTTTAGCTACTTGTAAATAAATTAGTCTTATACAAAAATAAATTGCTTAGTAAGATTTTTTTTGTTTTTCTCTATAACTAAAAAAACACTATTCTTCCACAGGGCAGTAGTTACCTCTGTATTCATAAAATAAATTCATTTATCTACATGTAGATAATCAAGTGAATTTAATAGCATTTTGTTTCTCCCTTTCTCCCTAACATACTTTCAAATGCCTCCTACCACTATTTAGCAAATGTATTCCTAGGAAAAAGAAATAACTTTTAATCTATGTAAATAAAACAAATATGTATGTAAATAAATAAAACAAAATCAGTAGAAAAATATTGTATGCTATAAATCATAACCAAGCTAACACGAATGATTTTTAAAATTATTTTGGATTATCCATTCCACTGACTTCCTGAGATAATGGACATGATGATCTCATTGGTTTTGGTGCTCCCTCTGCTGAGAAAGCTCATATATCTCTGTGCCTTCTCCTATGAGACTAATCTATGTCTTTTCATTAATCTTACCAAGAAGAAACTGCCCTACTCATGTGGCACCTTACTTTAATTCTTTAAATATTTTGTGGGAACCATTATAATATTCTGGCATTCTACCTCATCTCTCACATCTGCTGGGTGGCCAATCCACTTCCTTTTCCTGTTGCAAATGTCTTTCATGATGTACATAGTGCTCAAACACAAGATACTGCTGGCAACATGCTAAGGGCACTTCTAACCACTATGCATCTTTCCAGTGTGCTATGATTTAAAGACATTCATATCAGTTAAAAAGATAAAATTTGGCACCAGCAAGCAGCATGGAGCGCAGAAAAGGCTGCACAACTTCTCAAGTACAAATTAGCCCTATCTACTCTTACTGAATTTGGGGTTCTTTATACAAGATTTGCATTTCTCTTTTGGAAATTCCTGCAGGTTCTATCTAATTCTATCCTTGCAGACCAGTAAATCAAGCCTCAGCCCCAATACCTATTAAATCCCTTTCTATTACCTCTAATAGGAAGCAATCACACCTTAGATCTCACCATTATTCCGAGGTTTTCCATTCCCATGCTCCTCAACAAGTCTGCATTTCCCTCTGATCATCATTTCCTGCACTTGTCTCTCTTTGCTAGATTCTACCTGAACCTAAAGTTTATCCTGTTTCAAGACTTCTAATACTTCCTTGATAATCTTGACTCTTTTGTTAACCACCTTAATTATGTCTAAAATTCTCACCACTTAGAATAGATATTTAGTACCAGTTCCAAGGCAGAACAAGAGTAAAAGGGGGTTAAGTTACTTGCCCAGGGTCATATAGCTAGAAAGGGTCCAAGGTTACATTTCAATCCAGGACCTCCATCTCTAGGCCTGGCTCTTAAAACACTGAGCACCTATTTGCCCCCATCCCAATACACTCTTGAGATAATCTCACTGGCTCTCACAAATTTGATCTTTTCCATAGAAATAATATCCAAATCTCTGTATGAATTCTTAATATTCTGAACTTCTTATCATAGATTTAGAGCTGATATGGACTTTAGAAACCATCTATTTAAGCACCTTCTTTGAACAAAAAAGAAAACTGAGGTAAAGTGATAGTCATAAAGTTACTGAATAACATAGCTAAGATTCAAGTGCAGGCCATTTGACTCCAAATCCAGCAAAATTTTTCCATTATATATCACATTACCCTCCGTTGCCATCTACTGGATCTGTCTACCTGGATATTCTGTTGGCTTCTCAAAGTCCAAAATGGAATTCATTAATTTTTCTCCTAAATCCATCACTCATTCAAATTTCCTTGATGCTAGGGGATGTCACAATCTTCCCAACTGTCCGTGTAACCTTGGGAGTCATCTTCTTTTCTTCTTTTCCTTCTTATCCAACTGCCTTCCAAGTTCTATCAATTCTAATTCTTAGTCCAGAGACAGTAAGAACAAGTAGTCAGAAATCTCCAGAATGGAAACCTTAGAAGCCTTATGGAGTGGCAAGAAAAGGTGCTAATTACATGGTTCTGACAAGACCAACACTACTGCTCAAAACTGGACAACCCAGACCTGAGGGTTCTGAGGCTATCACTCTCTCCTGAGAAACCAGAAAATATTCTGAAATAGATATCCAGTACTCTCAATCTCAAAGATGCAAGTGGCCTAACTCTAGTAGAAAGAGATACACACAAAAACACAATGGAAGGAAAAGCCTATCCCTGTCACAAAAGAAAAAAATAATGAGTTAATCAAAGAAAACACCATTCAGTATTAAAAACTATTACAAATCTAACTTTATGATAACTTTAAGCATAAAAATTAAGGGAAGAAATTCATTTCCTACAAGTACCACATGAATTCCTAGAAGAAATGAAGTGAGAGATAGCAAATGAAATTAAAGCTCTTCAGGAAAGAAATTAGAAGGAAATTAAGTAGTTTAGAAGAGAGGGAGGAATACCTTATCCAAGAAAATGTATTCCTTGAAAATTTGATAGATCAAATACTAGTCAATGACTTTGTGAGATAGTAAAAAATATTAGAATGAAATACAAAGATGTAATAAATAGAAGAAAATAAAAGGTATTTGATATTTTTTAAAGACCTAAAAAAAAACAAACAGATCAAGGAGGGCTAAAGAATCACTGAACTCTCTGAAAATTCTAACAAAAAAAAAACCCACAAAAATCCTGGAACCCATTTTTCACTTCCTAAAAGGTACCTCAAAAAGTAAAGTCCAAGGAATGTCACCCATAATCAAGAGCTCTCATATCAAAGAAAAATATTTGTAAGTACCCATGAAAAAAAATCATCCATATACTAAGAAACTACAGTACAGGTATTATATGCCCTGACAGCTTCTCCTACAAAAGAGATCTTGGAATACAATATTCCAAAAGGTAAATGATATTTGATGTTCAGAGTTGTAAGAGAGGAAAGCAGATTCATTACACTGGAAGACCAACTCAAGTGGGAGAAGAGCAGGAAGGACAGAGAATTCTGGAGAAGGAACAGAGGAAGTGAGAAGATCCAAATAATCAACTCACTTCTATTTGGGGAGCTCTCCAGAGAGACTGAGCTGAGAGAATCTCCGAGTCTTAATCATCGTTCTGTGAATCCAGGCCCTCTGAATCCAGTAGAAGACAACAGTAGTGGATAAGACTTTGATATAAAGCTACCCACCCCAGGAAAATTTCCTCTCTCTATACCTCTAAAGCAGTCCTTGAACTTCATATCATAACTAGAGCAGTTAGAAGTCAAGACAGCTCTCACAATTGACCCCAGAGGGTTAAGGCAGGCGAAATCTGACCCTGCAGGATTTGGGGAGAAGGGGTTCAATTGTTAATCTTTAGGGATTTCCTATTTCCCATTTTCCCGTTACCTTATCCCACAATCTCACTTACCCTACCCTTTTGTGTGTCCCTCAAAAATAAATAACTATTTCTATAGATCAAGTGCCTGCTCATAATATTTAGGGAGAGGGATTTGAAGCTTTGGGGAGGAGAACAATATTTCCTCCCCAAGGAAGAAGCAGCAGTTTAATCCTGGATTTTATGTCAACTCAGTTTCTGAAGAAATATAGTCTGCAACCCCGAAGACAGCCAGTGTGGGTTTACTGAGGAAAGAGAGGGGAGAAACTATCTATCCCCCCTCTTCACCCTTTAGCTCCATTCCATCTCTACCACACTGTAATCCTGAATTAAGTGGTGGGGGATTCTATTTCTCCCCCTCCATTACAGTCAAGTCATGGCTATCTAACATCTTTGTGCCTCAGGTAAATTCTCTAGCATTAGAAAATGTGCCTCAGTATACTATAGACTTACAATAAAGAGTAACAGTCTACAAAGTTGGGTACAATGCTACAGGGAGAAAAATCAGCTTTTAGTAGAATACAGGACTTTGTGTTGGAATTTTCAGTTGGAACTCTAAAATACAAAAAACAAGAGTCCAGAGAAACCCAGAAAGGTAGATTTATTTAAGAATTTAGAGTGAGCTATATGATGCTGCTGTACTAACATCCCATAAATGTGTTTTTATATCTAAAAAGGGTATTGAGAGCATTGCATTAGAAAAACCAAGGTCAGAGACGTAGATTGATTATGAGTTAACCTACAAAATAGAAGTGGGAACAGAAAGGATTGGGAACCAGAATCCAACAATATATTGTATACAAGAGAGACACTGGGGGCAGAAAGACACATACAGGGCTAGTCTGTTATGTTTTAGTTGAAGTGAAGGGGGCAAGGGTGGCAATCATGATCTCAGACAAAGTAAAAGCAAAATTAGATTTAACTGAAAGAGATAATCAGGGAAATTATACTTTGAAAAAGTATAAAAACAAACAAAAAAGACAATAAAGCAAAAGCAAAATATTTCACAGCAAGTTTCTATGATAAAGGTTTCACTTCTCAGATAGAGTATTGAGTTGAATCTATAAAAATAGAGCCTTTCCCCAATTAATAAATGGTCAATAGATATAAACACACAGTTTTCAGAAGAAGAAATCAAGGCTAACTACATTCATATGGGAAAAATTCTTTAAATGACTATTGATTAGAGAAAGGCAAATTTTAAAAACTCAAGTACCATCTCATACCTACCAGAAATAACAAATGTTGGAGGGAATGAGGAGACAATAGGTACACTCATGAATTGTTAGTGGAATAATGAACTGCTCCAACCATTCTGGAGAACAATGAGAAACTATGAACAAAGAGCTATACAACTTGCATACTTTAAACCCCAGTAATACCATTACTATGTATATACACCAAAGAGATCAAAGAAAAAGGAAAAATCCTATATAAACAAAATTTTTTAGCATAGCTCTTGTGGCTTCAAAGAACTGGAAATTGAGGGGAAGCTCATCAGTTTGGGAATGAATGAACAAGTTGTGGCATATATTTATGATGCTGAACTATTATGCTATAAGAAATGACAAGGGGGATGGTTTCAGAAAAAAAAAACTGTGGCAAGATCTATATGAACTGATACAAAGTGAAGAGAGAGGAGAAACAGGAGATCATTGTACACAATAAATGCAATGTTGTAATAATGATCAATTGTGAATGACTCATCTACTTTAATGAATACAATGATCCAACCCAATTCCAAAACATTCATGATGAAAAACTCCTGTATATCCACAGAGAGAAAATTTATGACATCTTAAATAGAAAAAGAATTATTTCTTGCTTTATATTTTTTGCTTTTATTTTTGCAATATGACTAAAGTAGGAATTTTTACAAGGTTTCATATGCATAATTAATATGTTTGCATTCTCAGTGGATGGGGAGGGATAAAAGGCAGAGAATCTAGAACTCAAAATTTAAAAATAAAAGAATATTAATAAAATTTTTAAAATGAGTGTGCAGAGGGGATAGCAAATAAGAGGTCAGCTGGGAAAATGTCTTAACATGAAGGCAAACAAGCAAAGGAAGAAGTATTAATAGTGTCAATCATACTTTGGAAAAACGGTAGATAATATCTTAGATTAAGCTGGAGCCATAAGACTTTTAAAGATTAATATTTAAATAATGAAATAAATTAACAAAAAATGGGAAAAAACAAGGGAATGGTATTCCCAGTACCTATAACATTTTATATAAATCATTTATACAGGAAATAAAATTAGCAATATTCTATTAATGACTAGAAAAGTACCCTTCAGGACAAATGCATAAAAATAAAAGAAATAGGAAAGCCAGATACCACATTTTTAAAAGCACATTAAATCTAAATATATAAGAATTCAACTCCATATAGTTCTATACATAAAAAGTACAACTCTTTGATACCAATAATCTCCTGGAGATACTGTATTACTATGAATCATAGAATCATGGTCTTAGAACAATCACAACTGCAGGTAACCTGAAGAGCAATGGTGGCTATGAGTGAGCTAGAACATATTCTATAAAAGAAGCCGAACAATGGCATGAAGAATAAAACACAAACTCAATGATATGAAACACAAAGAAAATTAAAACCAGATTTAATATGAAGAAATATCACAGAGACATAAAATACCAAACATGAACAGAAAAGAAGCTGAGTGATAGTGAAAAAGTAAATAGCCACATAAAGTACCACAAAGACTTCCAAACACAGTGGATGGTTCTATGAAGAATATACAAAAACACATACAGTATTAGAGGATATGAAAAGACAGTGATGATAACAGTACCACCATTGATGAAAACATAAAGTCACTGATATGTGAAGAGTAAAATTCAATATATATAAAGTCTGAAACATATAATTTCACCATGATTTTACATATTGCAACATTTTATTTTATCTTAATAGTAAAAAAAGATTTGAATATAGAAAAATATTTGCTATTAATATAGAGATTATCATTTGGTCATGTTTGTACAGTCTGACCAATGACTGAACAAAAATTGCTTTAAAAATATGGTTGAGAAAAATATGTGGTATAACATTTAAAAAATTAACCTGAAATTAGGTTATTCATAATTAGGTCACTGAACCAAAAAAAGGTGGGAGGGGGTGGACAAGAAAAAAAGACATTGATACCATTCATTATGACTTAAAACAAAAGTTAAATTGTTTCAATAAGAAAAACAATAGTCCATAAGGGGCCTTGATCAGCCAACATCTCACTTGCAAAATGAAAAAAGCTACCAAACGCAACACTCGGGTAGACTATAAACTCACATTACAAAAAAAAAAGGAGATAAACAATTAGCATTTTTTGTCTCAATCAAAAAATAAAGAGGAGAGGATAATCAGTTTGTTTAGTTGACTCTCTTGCCAAGCTTGATTTAAAGTCATTTCAAAGACATTCAAGGATGAAAATGGAAAGAACACAAACAAAAAAGAAAATTTGGAAGATTTGCAAAAAACATTTTACCAAGTTGTTTTCTCCATCAAGGATACACAGAACATTTTAAAAATCAATTACTATGTCTACCACAGTCCCTGAGGTCCTTGAAAGAGGTAGAAATGGCAGTAAAAAGAAAGGAAAGCACCTGAATTGAACCAACTCTGAGTGATCTCTCCCCTTACCTCCTTAATTGTGGATTTTAGGTAAGGTAAGGATTGTGGATTTCAGGTAAGGTAAGGAGATCTTAGCTTGAGAAAGTACAATTGTGAGGTCAAGAAAAGACTTGATAAACCAAATATTTGAAAAGAAAGATACTAAAGGTGTGGAGGAAAAAACCTCAAGGCCTTATTATTATATTTTTAAAAGGTATCTGAAAAAAACATCAATAACTACTGACTTGTACATAAGCCTTCTCTCCAAACATAGATAGATCAAGGTCATCCTTAATGCAGGCCTTAGTAGGAAACAAGCAGGCTTTGGCAAGCAATACTCAATAACAGACCAAAAAGCACTTGATGTTAGAATAAAATGGCATCTTATAGGCTCTTTTCTAGCAAGACATTTCCCATCCAACACAAAAGCTACTGCCCAAAAAAGAAGTGTTGAAAGAATATGAATACTTTTCAAAAGAATAATTGTGACATGAAACTGACCATAAGAAAGTTTTCAAAATCACCAATAAGAGACATGATTTGATCTCACATCCAGAAAATTGGAAAAGATGACAAAGGGTGGATACAATAGATATTGGAAGGGTTATGGAAAAATAGGTACAGGAATAAATTATTGGTGGAGACAAATAATCCAACATTTCTGGAAAGCAATTTACAACTAAGCTTAAAAAAATAACTAAAACACCCATACCTTCTGACCTACCAATCCCACTGTTAAGAATATACTCAAATGAAGTCAAAGAAAAATAATGTTCCCATATACATCAAGATAGTTATAGTAGCCTGTTTTGGTCATAACAAAGAATTGGAAACAAATTAGAAAATTATTAAATGGAAAATGGCTACATAAATTGTAGGGAAATGACCACAATGCAAATGGAAAACACAAGAAAAACAAAGTAATCAAACTGAATGCTGCAATATAATGATGCATGGCCTCAAAGAAGGAACATGGTAGAAGACCTTTTCCTATATTGTCTCTTTGCAGAAGTGAGGTATTTTAGGTATTGAACATTGCATATGATGATAGCCTTTATCAATATATCGGTTAGCTTTGCTGTCTGTTTCCTCTTCTTTTTTTTTTAATTAAACTAAAGGGCTCATAGGGAGAAAGTAAATCTATATTGGAAAAAGAGTACTGTAAAACAACTAAAAACTTACATTTTAATGGGAAAAAAGTAAATTGCCTTTAGATTTGTTAAAAAAAACCCATCTTGCTTTATTAATATAGGAAAATTCTTTAAATTCCCAAGCATACTAAAAGTTACAAACACTTCTTTTTTTTAAGTATTTTCCCATGGTTACATGATGCATGTTCTTTCCTTCCCCTCTCCCAGTCAACAAGCAATTTCACTGGGTTGTACATATATTATCACTCAATACCTACTTCCACATTATTCATTTTTGTAATAGAGTAATCTTTAAAAACCAAGACCCCACTTCTTAAACCAGTAATAACTCAAGTGTTTTCCTTCTGTCTTTCTACTCCCAGTTTTTTCTCATAAGTCTCTCAGGATTATCCTGGATCAATGCATTGCTATTATTAGCAAAATCCATTACATATGATCATCCCACAATGTTTCATTTTCTGTATACAATGTTCTCCTTCTTCTGCTCATTTTGCTCTTTATCAGTTTGTGGAATTCTTTCTAGATCATATGGAAATCAGTTTATCATTCCTTATTGCACAATAGTATTCCATTACTATGTTATACCACAATTTGTTCAACCACTCCCCAACTGAGGGACACCCTCTCATTTTGCAATTTTTTGCCACTACAAAGAATGTGGCTATGAATACTTTTGTACAAACATCTTTCATTATTATCTCTTTGGGATACAAACCCAGTAGTGGTATAACTAGATCAAAGCATATGCACTCTTTTAAAGCCCTTTGGGCATACTTACAAATTGCCTTCCAGCATGGTTGGGTCAATTCACAACTCTACCAGCAGTGTATTAGCATCCCATTTTTGCCACATCCCCTCCAACATTTATTATTTTCCTTTACTGTCATATTGGCCCATCTGCTAGGTTTGAGGTGGTTCCTCAAAGCTGTTTTGATTTGCATTTCTCTAATAAGAAGGGATTTGGAACATTTTTTCATGTGATTATTGATAGTTTTGATTTCTTTATCTGAAAATTGCCTATTCATATAGTTTGACCATTTGTCAAATGGGGAATGGCTTGATTTCTTGTACATTTAACTTAATTCCTTATATATTTGGGAAATTAGACCTTTGTCAAAGAATTTTGTTATAAAAATTTTCCCCCAGTTTATTGCTTCCCTTCTAATTTTGGTTGCATTGGTTTTGTTAGTACAAAAGCCTTTTGATTTAATATAGTCAAAATTATTCATTTTATATTTTGTAATGTTCTCTATCTCTTGCTTGGTCTTAAATTCCTTCCTATCCCATAGATATGGCAGGTATTCTACTCTATTTAATTTATTTATAATTTTACTCTTTATATTTAAGTCACTTATCCCTTTTTGAATTTATCTAGGAATAGAGTATAAGATGCTGATCTAAACCTAATTTTTCCAATTTTCCCAGCAGTTTTTGTCAAATAGTGAGTTCTTGTTCCAAAAGCTCAGATCTTTGGGTTAAGCAAACGCTAACTTGCTGAGGTCTATTCCATTGACCTACCCTTCTAATTCTTAGCCAGTACCATAATGTTTTGATGATCACTGCTTTAGAGTACAGTTTAAGATCTGGTACTGCTGGGCCCCCATCCTTTCCATTTTTTTTCATTAGTTCCCTTGATATTCTTGGTCTTTTGTTCTTCCAGATGAACTTTGTTGTAATTTTTTTAATTCTATGAAAAAGTTTCTTGGCAGTTTGATAGGTATGGCACTGAATTAGTTTAGGTAGGTTTGTCATTTTTATTATATTAGCTCATCCTATCCATAAACAATGTTTTTCCAATTGTTAAGATCTAGTTTTATTTGTGTGAAAAGTGTTTTGTGGTCGTGTTCATATAATGCCCGAGTTTGTCTTGGCAGATAGATTCCCAAATATTTTATATTACCTAGAGTAATTTTAAATGGAGTTTCTCTAAATCTTGCTGCTGGTTTTTGTTGTAAATATATAGAAATGCTGATGATTTATGTGAGTTTATTTTGTATTCTGCAACTTTGCTATAATTATTATTTGTACTAGATTTTTGGTTAATTTTCTAGGATTCTCTAAGTATACCATCATATCATGTGCAAAGCATAATAGTTTAGTTTCCTCAATGCCTATTTCAATCCCTTGGATTTCTTTTACTTCTCTAATTGCTACCACTAGCATTTCTAATATAATATTAATACATAGAGGTGATAAAGAACATACTTGCTTCACTCCTGATGTTACTGGGAAAACTTCTAACTTATTCCCATTGCAGATGATACTTGCTGATGGTTTTTAATAAATATTTTTTTTATTATTTTTGAGGAAAGGCCCTCTATCCCTATAGTTTCTAGTGTTTATAACAGGAATGGGTGGTATAATTTGTCAAAGGCTTTTTCTGCATCTATTGAGATAATTGAGATAATGAAATTTCTGTTAGTTTGGTTATTGATATGGTCAATTATATGGATGGTTTTCCTAATGTTAAACCAGCCTTACATTCCTGGTTTAAATCCCATCTGATCATAGTGAATAATTCCTATAGTCTCTATGCTAGTATTTTATTTAAGATGTTTTCATATATATTCATTAAGGAGATTGGTCTGTACTTTTCTTTCTGTTTTTGGTCTTCCTGGCTTGAGAATCAGTACCATACTTGTCCCATAAAAAGCAGTTGTTAAGACTCCTTCTTTGCTTATTTTGTCAAATAGTATATGTAGAATTAGGATTAGTTGTTCTTTAAATGTTTGATAGAATTCACTTGTAAATCCATCTGATCCTAGGTATTTTTTCTTAGGGAGTTCCTTGATGGCTTGTTCAATTTCTTTTTTCTGAGATGAGCTTGTTTAAGTATTCCATTTCCTCTTTCTGTTAATCCAGGCATTTTATATTTCTGTAAATATTTGTCAATTCTACCTAGTCATATTTATTGCCATATAATTGAGCAAATTAGCTCTTATTGTTGAAATTTCCTCTTCATTAGAGGTGAGATTGCCGTTTTCATTTTTATACTAATAATTTGATTCTATTCTTTCTTTTTTAATTTACCAGTACTTTATTTTATTTGTGTTTTTTTTTCAAAGTACCAGCTTCTTCTCTTATTTATTAGTTCAGTAGTTCTTTCACTTTCAATTTTATTGATTTACACTATGATTTTTAGGATTTCCAATTTAGTTTTTATCTGGGGATTTTTAATTTGTTCTCTTCCTAATATTTTAAATTGCAAGCCCAATTCTTTTATCTTTTCCCTCTATAGTGGTAGTCTCTCGGTGACCGAGAATGACAATTGTTTTTTTGTGCATTATCATCTATTGATGTACCCTCATGTGGCTTTGAAGTCCAAAGGCTGAGGCGCAGAGTTTGTGGCACATGGGGCATGGGACGGCAGTTGTTATGGGAGGTGCGGTTGTGGCCTGGTGTCGGCGTTCACACGCAGCGGCAAGATGTCAACGTCGCTCATCTTCAAAGGTGGTGGCAGCATGGCAAAAGTGGGTTCGCCAGCTGCTTCTGTCAGAGGCAGCGAGTTCTGGTTGATTTGGTGTAATGCCAGCCCACTTCAAGTTGGACTTTAGCTGATCCTTGAATCTTTTCTTCGGTCGGCCTTGTTTCCTGAGTCTAGCTGACAGTTCACCATAGAATACCTGTCTTGGTATTCACTGTGGGTCCATGCAGATGACGTGTCCAGACCATCGTAACTGGGTTTTGAGGACCATGACTTCGATGCTGGTGGAGTTGGCTCTGTCAAGGACTTCCTGGTTGGTGATACGGTCCTGTCATCGGATCCTCATGATTGACCGGAGAGAGCATTGGTGGAATTGCTCCAGCTGTTTCATGTGCTTCCGGTACAGTGTCCATGTCTCACAACCATACAGGAGCGAGCTGAGGACCACTGCGTTGTACACTTTGAGCTTCGTCGCAGTGCTTACACCTTTGTGTTGGAGGACTTTGGAGCGCAGCCGCCCGAGTACCTGGCTGGCCTTTTGGATCCTGGCATTGATCTTGTGGTCTAGGGACCCATCATTGGCAATGGTGCTGTACTTGAAAGTGTTGACATTAGAAAGCTGCGTGCTGTCGATTGTAATGCACGGGCTGGTTAGTTGGCCTCCCTGGTGCAGGTTGGAACAGCACCTCTGTTTTGCTGAGGCTGATAGTCAGGCCAAACAGTTTTGTTGCTGTAGAGAACCTGTCCACAATGGTTTGGAGATGATTTTCTTGGGCCATGAGAGCATAGTCATCTGCAAAGAGAGCTTCCAGGATGAGTCTCTCTGTTGTCTTTGTTTTTGCAGTCAGGCAGCAAAGGTCGAATAGTGAGCCATCCAGTCGGTATTTGATGTAGATGCCCAGGTCTAGATCCATCACAGCATGTCGTAATACCTGGGTGAAGTATAGGTTGAATAGCATCGGAGCAAGGACACAGCCTTGTATCACGCCGTTGAAGATGTTGAAGCAATCATAAGTCTCTCCACCAGATCACCAGATAGGATTTCCCCTGTCATGTCGACATGAAAGAGCTGGATCAGTTTGATGAATTTTGCTGGGCAACTGAGCTTGCTAAGGATCACCCACAATGCGTCCCTGTTCACTGTGTTGAACGCCTTTGTCAGGTCTATGAAGACAATGTAGAGACTCAGGTTCTGCTCAAGGCATTTTTCCTGCATTTGCCTCACCGTGAAGACCATGTCGATGGTGCTATGATCTGGTCGGAAGCCACATTGTGATTCAGGCAGGTTCTGCTCTGAAACAGATGACAGGAGTCTGTTGAGTATAACACGGGAGAGGATCTTTCCAGCAGTGGAGAGTAGTGAGATGCTTCTGTAGTTGTCACAGGCTGCTCATAAGCCTTTGTTCTTGTATAGGGCTACGATGGAGGCATCTCTGAGTTCTAGGGGCATGTCTTCCTCTTCCCATATGTTGGTCATCACTATGTGGAATGCCTGGAGCACCTTTATATTTAAGGCCTTGTACACCTTGGTTGGGATCCCATCTTTACTGGGTTCCTTGCCTGCACTCATTTGTTTAATGGCTTTTTGGACTTCCTCTATTGAAGGAGGGACATCAAGTTGTTCAATAGTGCGGTTTTGGGGGATCTGGTCAAGTGCACTTTGGTCGACTGAAGAGAGTCGGTTGAGAAGCTGAATGAAGTGTTTTTTCCACCTGTTGCTGATGCCTTTTTTATCTTTTATGAGAGTGTCACCATCAGAGGATAGCAAGGGAGTGGTGGTGGGTTTTAATGGCCCATAGACAGTCTTGAGGGCACTGAAAAATTGTTTGTAGTTTTTTGTATCAGCAAAGCACTGGATTTCTTCTGCCTTTTTTTCCCACCATCGGTCTTGCATCTTCCTGATCTCACACTGTGCCGTGGCTTGGAGAGACTTGAATCTATCCTTTTTAGGAGCAGAGTGTGGGTTATTTTGCCACTCCATAAAGGCTTTGTTCTTTTTGCTCAATAGGTCTTCAATAGCAGTGTTGTTCTCGTCGAACCAGTTCTGGTGGTTGCGTTGTTTGGGGCCTCGCCATTCTGAACACAGTGTTCGTGATGGTGAGTTCGAACTCTGAGCATTTGCTGAGTAGCAGTAGGCCATTGTTGTTCATTTTGCCCACGCCATGTTTGCCGAGTACTCCTTTCCATCTTTCATGGTCCTGGCCAACGCGGGTGTTGAAGTCTCCCAGTAGTATCAGCTTGTCATTTGTGGGCACTAGAGTGCAGGACAGCACTCAGGTCAGAGTAGAACTTCTCGATGGTCTCCTCTGTGCTGGTCAGTGTTGGGGCATATGCGCTGATTATTGTGGCATACCAGTCTTTGCTGAGAGGCAAACAGATCTTCATGAGCCTCTCACTGATGCCCATAGGCAAGTCTGGCAGCTGTTTGAGCAAACTGGTCTTGATGGCCAGGCCAACACCGTGGATTCTGTCTTCATTTGTGGCTCTACCTTTCCAGAAGAAGGTGTATCCAGTGGTGGGTTCGCTGAGTGATCCTTCTTCTGGTAAGTGTGTTTCGCTTAAGGCTGTGATGTCGATGTTATATCGCGCCAGTTCTTTACCTATTAGAGCTGTTCTTCTCTCAGGTCTTGGGGTATTCTCTCTGTCAAGTAATGTTCTGATGTTCCATGCTCCTAGTAGGAGTTTCTTTGTATTTTTTCTTTGATTTCGACCGCTTAAAGGGATGACCCGCCAGCCACGGTGTGCTGACCGAGTGTTTGTAGGGCAGGCGATATTTGGGACACCTTTTCTAGTCCCCTCCCTTGATTAGGGTGAGCAGTGCTGTCCTAGAGAGGGCTGCTCAGTCGCCCAGGATGCTGCCGAACCTCCCTGCTGCCCTACAGGGCTGAGCGACCACTGGTCCCTGGGCCGCCTACATGCAGGATCGTGACTACAACTGCCAGTGGTCACCTCCACCTGTTGCGTCACCACTCCCCCATTGTCGCAGGTCTTGAAGAGGGTGGACGGGGTTAGGATAGATGAGTGTGCACAAAGATTCTTGTGCGTGAAGGAGATTTAAGTGGAAAAGCCGATGCACAGAGACAGTCCCACTCTCTCGGCATTGGAAGCCTGGGCCCAGTGGCACGAACAGTCGTTACGCCTGGAGACTTCCTCAGCTGCATTGGATGGCTGTGTTGTCTTTTGTGCTCCAACACGCCCTGAGCACTCCACAGTGCTTTGCTGCGTCGCCCTCTCAGCCGTTGAACCTTCCTATTGGTTTCTTCCGTCTGTTCGGCCAAAGCAGTCTTCATATGCTGGGTGAGCAAAGCCCTGGTTCACCAGGGGTCTACGACCCGATGGCTACCTTCATAAGGTTTAGCCGGCCTGTCGAAGCTGTTGCCCGGGGTGTGGCCACTGCTACATGCTAGCAGCTACTGGGAGCCACCAGTGAGAGCTGGGTGTCAGGTGAGGGTCAGAGGCTGGAGAGCTGCCCTAAGAGGGCACGACAAGCCCTCCATACCAGAGATACTACCCCTCCCTGAACACCCCATACACCCATACAATAGGTACCTAAATATAAATTGAGGGAATATGCTTCCTTTTTTGTCAAGGACATGTTTTATGGGGTTTTGTCCAGTAATGGAGGTATATGATGCTGGTTGAGTGGGACAGAACTAGAATTAGAGAAATAGAAAAGATTAAAAAGAAATAGTTTAGATACAAACTTTTAAAAATAACTTTTCTGCATTACAAACAAGATATGGAATAGGATCCTGTCACAATACCTAAAGTGAGAAAGGCATTTCTAGCTAATTCTTGGTTTATATAGCTTCTGTCACACAGAGCTAAACCAATTTTACTAATGAGGCAAAACCACCATATTTTACTCTGTTGTTAAAAACATAACTGAAGAATAAAATGAATTATTATAAAAAATATATTTAGTAAGTGGAAGGATGGTCCATTAATCATCTTTTAACACTATGGTTTTGTAAAAGAGAGAATATACATGCAAGCAAAGGACATCATCTGTCAGTCAAAAGGAACATTCCATTTGGAATATTACTGGGAAAAACAGTTGGAGTTAAGCCAAAGGCTGAGAGGCTTTTAATCCTTTGGCTTCTGACAGTTTAGGGAATTGACTATGACCAACATTAAGTAAACACTCTTCACAGGTTCTCACATCTAGGGCTCTAAAGGACACCAAAGCCCATCTTGTTTAAACCCCTCACATTTGAAAGACAAGGAAACTAAAGCCCAGGAAAGTTAAAGTGATTTGCTTCCCAGTCACACAAGGAATAGTGAGCATCAAAGACAGGATCAGCATCCAGGTCCTCTGACTGCAGAGCCAAAGTAGTTTCCAGTTGTGAGGAGGCAAGATATCACAGTGGAGAAACTACTGACTTTGTAATCAGTAGATCTGGGATCAAATCCTGCCTCTGATGCTTACCACCTCTATAGATCTGGGCAAGTCATTAAATTTCCCCAGGCCAATTATAAAATAATACTTGTAAAATATGTTTAGTATAGTCCCTTCCCCTTGTTTCCCTTTTACCTAAGACTCAGTTTCCTCATCTTTAAAAGGAAGGGGATGTATTAAATGGCCTCTGATATTCCTTCTAACCCTCAATTTATGATCGCACATCCAGAAAACACAATCTCTTGTCAATGGAGATACCTCTTGACCAGCAATAACTAAATTTTAAACTTTTTTTTTTTAATTCTGCCCTTTGTCTAACAGTGTTCTCAGACAGTATGCACTCAAATATCACAAGGATTGGTCTCAAAGGGCAGGAAGTGTAAGATTCCCAGTTAGCTTAGAGGTAATGAAAGGGATGTTTACTCTGTGACTTTACTGTGGGAAGTTCACCAACTATATACAGCTTGAAAGTATTAAGCTGAGTTACTGAGGCAATCTTAATTTAAGAGATGACAGGGCTAGTCTACCTCTGATCACTGATGTGAAGACCACCTACAGGCACACAGAAAGAAAATAAAGGAAGAATAAATCTGACATTTTGATCATCTTCCTCTCTCCTATTTGTTACCTTCCAAAAAACCTCATATCAAGGGTTGAATTATGTATTCAGAGATATGTCTATAAAGAACTACTCAGACTTGTGGTGGGCAGATGGTGGTATTAGTGGCAACAGCAATAAGTTAAAATGAGGACACAGTTATCTTTTTTCTCAACTAAAGCACTCTAGAAATAAAAAAGAAGCCCGAGAATCACTATGTTGGGGGAGGAAAGAAGCAAAATGTGGGACCTTAGGAATTATATTGCTGCAGCATGATTTTCTGTAACTTTCCCCAATTCTCCTCATAAGTAATAACATTCAATTTTGCTTTCTTTTTGTTATAGGAAAAGGATGCAACCTAAGGCCAGTGTCTTGTGTCTTAACTCCAGAATGTACATTCCCTCTTTAACTTAGCCTCCATTCTTAGGCTCCACCCACAAATGTACATCCATATTTCTCAGTTTTTATGTAACACTGAAGACAATATTTATCTCAAATTTATAAATGGGAAAGATGTTTTAGCAATTTGAAAGTCTCAGAAAAGTATTTTATGTAAAAAACTTCATCAATCTCAGCAGTTATGAAACAAGTGACAAGAAATATCCTCATAATTTGAAGCTGATATTTCAAAGCATCAAAATTTTTTTCTTTGAAACCTTTACTTTCTGTCTTAGAATCGATATTAAGTATTAGTTACATGGCAAAAAGAATAGTAAGGACCAGGAAACTGGGACTAAGTGACTTGTCCAGGGACACAAGGCTAGGAAGGTAAAATCTGAACTCCTAGCTCCAGGTCTGACTATCCACTGAACCACCTAGCTGCTCCAAAAATTCTTTTTAAAAATATTTTTTCCCTTTATATCTCAAAGCCAAAAGCCAAACTGCCCACTATCATGGAAACAATTCTACTTTAAGTTATATATGTCTTTTCCTCACAGTAGAAGACAAATCATAATAATGATAAAGATATTTGCTAGCATTTATACAGCATTTTAAGGTTTACCAAGGGCTTGACGTTAGATTAACTCACTTGATTTTTACAACAAACTTGTAAAGTAGGTGCTATTATTGACTTTCTCATTTTACAGTCAATGAAAATGAGGCAGAAGATAAATGATTTGTTCAGTCACACAACTAGTGCTCCTCTGAGGCAGGATTTGAATCATGTCTTCCTGACTTCAAGTCCCAAGCTCTGTCCCCTGGGCAAGGTAACTGCCATGAATGTGGCCAATAGAAAAGCTTTTGTTCATCAGTAAGCTTCTAATCCCCATCCCTTTGTATCAAGTAATCATATGTTTCTATTTGAGTTAATATACTCAACAGTGAAGGGAAAAGTGTAATGATATACTCCCCCTAATTTTGTTTAAAATATATCAATAAAGTAGAATATTTAGTTAGAAGAAAATAATAAGGGTGAAAAGCATACTATCTCAAAATGTATAATGAAAATAAGTTCAAGTGACAATCAACTGTCCTAGATAAAATTTGAAGAAAACAAAATGCATTTGTCTTACAGAAAAGCAGTCTTTCAGAGCTTACACTAGTTCATCCTAATCCAAACTTCAAAAAATATAAAGATATGTCTCCTGTATAGAATTTCACATAACTTACTATCTATAAATGAAGAAGCAACAAGTTTAAGAATCAGTTTAAAAGAATTTCTAACAATTTGAATAGATCAAATCTGCCCAAAAGAGTTTGAAAAAATTTAATTTGTCAATACTAATCTTGGCTGTGAAGCTGATAGTTTTTACTTTAGAAATAAGAAAACAACAACTCTGAAATAATACAGCATTTTCTTAAGGACAAAATACTTTAAGAAGATAAGATGTATTATAATTAACCAAATGTCAATGCTGCTATGCCATTCTTCACCCTAAATTTGTATTTCTGGAAACAGTTTTCACTTTATTTCAGATACAGAGGCATAATGGTCTTTAAAAAAATTGAAAATGTGTGTGTGTGTGTGTATAAAATATAAGAAATAAGTAGAAAAGGATGTCATTAAGAAAACAGTTACAAAAGAAGATGGGCTGGTCACATGACACAGATGAGAAATAACAGGAGGACTGCCTGAGTGTTGCATTGTTATTCTGGAGATGCTACCAGAAATTGAGAAAGGCCTCCAGCATAGTTGGTATGCTGTGTATATGGTAGATTCTGTGATGAACTTGTAGGTGGTCAGTTTTGCAGGTAGTTAATATCAGAGACAATTCCACAATGGCTTGCAATTTGTACACTAGAGAGAAAACCTAAATCAATGCCTCATGGATCTATTTGAGTATTTTAGTTATAGGAAGCATGCCAAAGTTCAGATATATCTTCTCAATTAGCCTGGTTAACAATAAATTATAAGATCTATATTCATTTTTCTTAATTTGAAAATGTTAAAAAATAATGGAAAGCTAGGAGTCAGTATGCTTTAATACATGCAAAAAAAAAACCTGCCTAAATCTGGGATTGGTACAATTAATACATTTTTAAAGATTTTCTATCAATGAGTTGTAAAACCCAATACCTTTTTCCATCTCTTTTGTCCAAATAAATTATGCTACACAGGATATAGTAAAAACGGAATTGAAAAATAAATTCTCTCTTATAAAAATGTCCATTTGATTACTCTCTAGACTAAATAAGTCTGATAACCAGCTGTCTTTCAAAATGCCTTTTTATTAAAATGGCTCAAGCCTTCCAAAATGTTATCCTTCCACATGATACAGTAAGTAATAGTTCAATCTCCATGCTCTATTGCTGTTTTAAAAATGGAAACTCTCAGTTATGACAATTTAAAAATGGAAATGAATTCAATCAAGACCATCTTAATTTATAAAACTGCTTCTATTAAGTAGCTACATTAAATATCTCTGGATATATTAGCTTTCAGGGAAATAAAACACTGACCTGGAGTAAATAGCTCTATATTCCATTACCAATCACTGAAAATCACCTCTACCAGAGAACAACAAATATCAACTATAAGAAACCAAACATAGCCTAAACCATTCATTGAATTTAAAAATAATTAACCAGTTCGTCATTAGATGTGTCCCATATCAAGGGTATATGAAAGAAATTTCAGTATTTTAAATTGTGTTTTCCCATTGACATAATAAATTTAGAAACTATTACTTATTTTGCATTTACTTAAACTTACTAATTTTAAATTTAAAAGTATATTCTGTCAAAGAGTTCATGATCCCAAAATATACAATATGATATGATATATGATGGCAGTTTTAATTCAGAATTCTTATCCTGAGGACCAAACTTGTTTTATTATTTTAAATATTTCTATATAATGGGTTTCCTTTGTAATCTTAATGCATTTTACTTTGTGTACTTTAAAACATTCTGAGAAGGGATCTAGGATGCCAAAGAGATCGATGACACACAAAAAAGTCAGGAATCTCAAGTTTTAAAAAAGCATAAAGGAAATGTCTTCATGTAATGAAAATAATCACCCCCCCCCCATCTATTACCTAAGAAGTCATGCCTGGTAGTCAAATTATAGGCAAGTTAGGCACTTTGGAGAGCAAAATGATTTTTAAAATTACAGTCTACAGAGTTGATTAAGTTCTGAATACATTAAAAGTTCAAATGGCAGAACAACAGCAGGTCATTATGTAGCATTTTATAATTTACAAAGCATTTCCCACATAATAACCTTCAGAAGGAGATAATGCAATTATCCTCCCCACTCACTTTTTTGTAGATCAGAAAACTGAGTCTGGGAGAGAATTTAAGTGATTTAGTTACTGCAAGTTACATGTATTAAGTTCCAAAGTCAGTATTTAAATCAAGATCTTTTGATTCCATGCCCAATGCTCTTTACACCATACCATCTCTCAAGTGTAACTAATACTTAATTAAAATATGCAAGTGACCATGGGGGGGGGGTGTTAAATTTGAATTAATTTCTTAGCTACTTTTCAAAAGTTCACAATAAGTTGATTTACTATCAAAGTAGTTCTTTGTGACAAATTCTCCATGACAGTTCACATAAAAGTCATCAGAACAAGAAACATTTTTGCAAACCACACAGGTATCATATAACTAACATTTTTAAAGTTTATCAGTGATTAGAAGAGCAGTATTATCCTTTAGTGGTTATTGATACCCTACATGGATTAATTTATCAAAACACAATGCAGAGGGGGCAGCTGGGTAGCTCAGTGGATTCAGAGTTAGGCCCAGAGACAGGAGGTCCTGGGTTCAAATCTGGCCTCAGGCATGTTCTAGCTGTGTGACCCTAGGCAAGTTACATAACCCCAGTTGCCTAGCCCTTACCACTCTTCTGCCTTGGAACCAATACCCAGGATTGATTCTAAGACAGAAAGTAAGGGTTATTTAAAACACACACACACACACACACACACACACACACACACACACACACACACACACACACACACACACACACTGCAGAGAACTAGTGATTTATCTCAGAAGATAAAGTAGGACAAAGAATAAAGATAGACATTATGGCTTAGTGTATAGAGGAAGGCTAACCTGGCTTCAAGTTTTACCTTTACAATTACTATCTGTGTGGGTCCAGGCAAATTACAATCTGCCCTGCTATTATCTCATTCTATCTACTTTTCAATCTCTTCCTAGCTACAAAGCCTTTTGAACCAGCTATCTGGCATCCTTGGTCTACCTTAGGGAACCTCCTCTTTCCTCTCTTCTCACTCTTACATTCTCTGCAATCTGATTCTAGACTTCCTCATTAAACTAAAACTGCCCTCTCCAAACTTATCAATGACATCTTAATTGTCAGACCTGATTTATTACATTTTCTCAATCTTCATCCCTCTTGGATTTTTTTGTAGTCTTTGACACTGTCAATCACTATCTCCATGTTGGGTTTTTATGTCTATTCTTTTTATCTTTTTTGTCTATTCAGTTTCCTTTGCTGGATATATCTTTATTCATGTCACATGTACTAACTGGGAATTTCCCTGAAGGCCTTATCCTAGAACAATGATGTTGAACCTATGGCATGGGTACCAAAGATGGCACTTGGCCACCACCCCTCCCCCGAGTTCATTACTAGAAAGAGGGACTTAGACAGAGCTGCTCTCCTCCTCCTCTCCATCATGCCTGATGGCATTTTTTCACTTCCCCAGCCCTTCTATCCAGCAGCCCAATGAGAGTGCACAATGGGTAAGGTGGGCAATTCACAGGTGGCAGGGCTGGAGGGGAGGAGAGCACTCAGGCCATTCCCCAACCTCCTCCTCTCTACACTAGATGAGGACATTCCTCACCTCACCCACCCTCCCACTCAGCAGCCCAATGAGAGCTCTTCCTTACTCCCCTTTGTGGAATTAGTGTGGGGGGCAGGGCACACCCAAAACTTGATGGGGTGAAGGGCATGGCATGTCATTTGGGGTTGGAAGGAGGGGAGGGAAGGGGAGGGGAGGGAAAAGAAAAGAAAAGAAAAGAAAAGAAAAGAAAAGAAAAGAAAAGAAAAGAAAAGAAAAGAAAAGAAAAGAAAAGAAAAGAAAAGAAAAGAAAAGAAAAGAAAAGAAAAGAAAAGAAAAGAAAAGAAAAGAAAAGAAAAGAAAAGAAAAGAAAAGAGAAAAGTTCTGTCTTCTAAGCAGAAGATCTACAGGTCATGCCCCCTGAGCAGAAGACTTGACCTCAGATGGCACACAGAGATATCTAGACTAGAAAGTCACTTTGACATAATTGGTAAGAAATACTAGTTTTTGTTAAAGATTGTTGTATATAAGGAGAAACTCTCATTCAATTGTCTTTAGGTGTGAGGAAGCCTAATGACCCAGCATTGCTGCAACACACTGTTCTCTCTCAATAAACCCATTATTTTGGCTTGAGGTTTTGCCTCTCTTTTCTTTCAAATTGGCTGAAGTTTATTCATCACTGGTCCCCTTCCCTCAGACAACCATCACTCTCCTACAGATTTTAATCACCTCTCTCCTGGCTTACTTCTTAGCTTCTCTGTCTTCTCTGTCAAGACTCAACTAAAGTCCAACTTCTACAGGAGGCTTTCCCAGCTTACCTCATTGCTAGTTATTCCAAAGTGAAAGATCTTGGCCTAATTCATGGAAGTTATGAAGAGGCAAATTTGGATTTAATATAAGGAGCAATTTCCTAATAAATCAGAGCAATCCAACTTCTAGACCTTAAATTATTATGTACTTTATATTATTACAAAGCAGTAATTAAAACTATTTGGAACTTGTTTTTAAAAAAAAGAGTAAAATTATATCACTAGAACAGACTAGATAAGAAAGAAATTAGAAACAATACAACTCAAAAATCTGGAGTTCACTAAACACAACATAGATTACTTTAGAAAGAGTTCACTATTGACAAAAGTTGCTGGGGAAATTGAAAAGCAGTTTAGCAGAAATAAGGTTTAGGCCCACATCATATAATGTAAACCATAATAAGCTAAAAGTGCACACATTATCTAAGTATAAATGATCTAAATATAAACTTTAAAAAGATAAAAGACTATAAGGTTGAAATGCATGGTTAAGGCAAGAAAGAGAATTAACAAGAGAGACAGAAAGACAATGTTTGATTACATAAAACTGAAAAACTTTTGCAAATGGTACAATAAGGATAAAAAGGGAAAGCATTCATGGGAGGAAAAAGTCACTGCATAAAACATGTCTGATTCTAAGATACATAGGCAATGAACACAAATATACAAAAGTGAGAGCCATTCTCCAATGTTTAAGTGCTTAAAGATTAGGAATCAACAGCTCTCAAAAATATAAAAAATTATTAGTATGAAGAACTATTCTAAATTGTGTTAATAAGGGGAATGAAAATCAAAAATATCTCTAAGATTTCACCATAAATTAAAAGAGATGACAAAAGATGGGAATAGATGTAGAGGCTATGGAAAGACAGGTATATTAATATAATGCTGTTAAAGCTACAATTTAATCTAACCTTTTAGGAAAGCTATTTGAAATTATGCTAAGTAAATGAATAAACTGCCTCTACTCTTTGACTCAAGAGATCACTGTCAATCATATAATCCAAGGAGATCAAAGTCAAAACAATGATATTAAATATATGAACATATTGAAAGAAGCATTTAGCATGGTAGCAAAAGAACTGGGAACAAAGTATATAGATGCCCCTCAACTGGGACTAGATGAGCAAATTGTGGTATGTGAATTTAATGAAACATTATTTTGCAATATACAAAATTTTGTATATAATATAAAAATTATTTTGCAGTATACAAATGTAGAAACAAATATGAAGAATTCAGAAAACTATGTGAAGACTTTTATGAATATATTTAAGATAAATATGAGGAAAACAATATTCACACTGACTATAATATGAATGGGGAAAAAGTATCTGGATGTCATGCAATTATAATGAGTAATATGGCTTCAGAAAAGCTAAGAAAATGTATCCCATCTCCTTCTTTGTCAGGGATTAGGTTTAGAATATTGGTATATAATGTCAGTCATGTTTTTCTCTTTTTTACAAAGTCTTTGTTATAAGGTAGTGATGAGGGACCTATGGCATGTGTGTGTCAAAGATGGCATATAGAGCACTCTGTAGGCATGCTGCCCCCCTCCACCACCAAAACCCTGCCAGAGTTCATTACTGAAAAGGCAGAGGGATTCAGGCAGAGCTGCTCCCTTTCCATTACCCACTATTTTCCCTACCAGCCCAATGGTAGCGTTTATTCCCCTCTCCATCTCTACCCAGGCTGAGGACATTCCTCACTTCATTCAACCCTCTGCCCTGTAGCCCAATAGTAGCGCTTTCTCCCTCTCCTGTGTTAGGTAAGAAGAAGGGGGTGGGGCACGGCACAGTTTCTTAAAGGTTCACCACCACTGTTATAAGGGACAGCTTTACTGGGTTAAGGAGGAGAGATATGTTCATAAATAAATGTAATGCTAAAAACATGGTATCAATACATATAAGAAAAAATAACTCACCTAGGGTCAAAGTTAGAATTATCCTAAAGTTGAATCAACTGCCTCAAGCAAGGGTAAGCTTCTTTTTCACCAGAAGTCTTAAAGATATGGTATGTCTTTTACAGGTGTGTTGGACATGAAATAATTGTTCAGATAGGATTTTGGCTAGATGTTTTCTGAGATCCAACTCAGATTCTGTGAGATCTAAGTATTGAAAGAAAGTGACTAAAAACAGATGATCTACCTCCTGGTTAAAAAGATGACTGTAAAATTGCATTTTGGGCTATGAAACTTCAAAGACTGATATAAAAGATTTCTTTTTCTGATAACTAACTCACCATGCTATGCATCAATAATACCAACAAATTTTAAGTAAAAAAAAATTAATTACAAGATCGTGTGGCTATAATCCATGTAAAAACAATTGTTACAAAAGGTTCCAAAAGTAGTGTAGGCAGGTTATTTCTGTACATTACGTGCTGAGGCAATGGAAAATTATGGATTCAAGAAAGTTGTGGGTTTTGTGGTTTTAGGAATTTTCTGTCTTTTGTGGACCCAAGTCTTTCTAATTTCAAAGATAGCCTTCTCATCATGGCAGCCAAAACACTAGTACCCAGGCTTACATAAACTATTTCCAGATGAAATCCCTTCTCCAGTCACCACAAATTTAAATTTTAGCACAATAGCTTATAAGACTTTTTGCTCTCTTGACTAAAAAATAGCTAAAAAAATTTGAATGATCATGCTGGCATATATTCCAGAGATCCTATAAACACTCTTTAGATTCTTTTTACACAGTAAAATTTCTACCTCCTTACTTAATCATTTCATTGAAAGCATGCATATTCTAGAGGAAACAAAAAACCGCTTTTACCCTTGTCTGAGAACAAAGCATTGCAAATAGTGGGAAAGTATAATTAGAGTGAAATTAATTAATTAAGGTATAAAGCATACTATAAGCTTTCAATAAAGTGAATAATTATGGTTTCCCCCAGATTAAACTATAAATAAAGCTCTCTCTCTCTCTCTCTCTCTCTCTCTCTGTATATATATATATGTATATATACATATGTATATGTATATATATATATATATATCTCAAAATATCATTATAGGTCCTTTATCCATGTTAGCTTGAGAATGAGGTCCAGGTGCTTTGAACAATGAGCACTTACACTCATTGGTTAGGCAGCAAGACTGCCTCTAAGAATGATTAGTTATTCAAAATGCAAGTTTTACCTTTAAGATGGCATCACAAAACACATAGCATAGCATTATATTAAGTTTATACTCGCAAATGATGGTCTAAATTTCTATTTTGATATCCCAAGCTCAAATTTCAGAAAGTTTCCTCATCCTTCATTAGTTTCAAACTAAAAAGGATCTAGAAAGGGAGAGGTACTTGTACATTATTTAGGGGTATTTTTTCAAAGAATATTTAGCAACATTTTTCATATAGGGTCAGACTAGTGGCCTCAGGTTTTCTCTCTCTGAACTAATGTAAAATTACCTTAATTCAGGTTCTTAATCTTTTTGTGTGTCAAAGAATTCTTTGTCATTTTGGCTAAAGTCCAATATTCAGAAATGGAAAAATTGATTAATTTCAATTTGAGGTCAGTAAAAATAAATTATATATATATATATATATATATATATATATATATATACATACACACACACACATATATATATGTAATTTGTTTATTTATTTATTTGTTTGTTTTCCCCGTCCAAGTTCACAGACTTTCTGAAATATATTCACAAATTGAAGTCTTTAGGGGAGGGGTAGTCTGTGGAATTCAAGAACCTCTGCTTTAATGATGGAATTCTCTACATCATCAATTCCAGGAGATTTTAAAGATATAATTAATTAGCTTTCCTTAGTAATTTATCTAAACTCTTCTTGAACTTGTTCCCTTAGGACATACAGATGGAAATAATCAAATTCCATAAGTTTACTACCCAGGATATACAAGGTTTCCTTCAAAACAAAATTCACCTCTTTTAGCATTATTTTGCTAAACTGTTTTTTTAACTTCCCTACATTATAGATGTGTACATCTTTTCTCCCCTTATAAGTTAGCATCATTTAAACTGCCTGATAGTCAAGCCTGCCTCAAGTCTTTCCCTATTCCAAACCATCCTCCATTCATCCCCCCAGTATGACTTACCTATAAAGTACAGCTCCAAACATATCACCCCACTACTCAATAGCTCTCTATCATCCACATGATCAAATTCCAAGTCCTCTGACTAGCATTCAAAACTCTTTATAATCTAGCCCCTTCTATCTTTCTAGGATAAAATCTTGCTGCCTCCCACAGGCTCTGATCATGTGATGCTGGCCTCGTGGCTATTCCACAAACAAGACACTCCTCCTTAGATCTAGACATTTTCTCTAGCTAGCTTTTTAAAGACTACCATCACAATGACAAGTTTCCCTGTGGTTCCATTAGGGAAAACTTCATACTTCCTAAAAAGGAAACAAGGTAGAGAGGTATCTTGTACACCATTTAAGGTATCAACACTTCATCTTCTCTGCCCCTTCTGTAATTTCATCAACTGAATTGGGTTTCCTGAAAGAAACAAATGATCAATGGTATCCTAACTAATTACCACACTCACAGTATAAAGAAATCTGGTCTGTATCATATGTTAGTATAGTCATATTGAATGAGCCAATTTTCTAAAAATATCTGTGTTGTATGGTCACACTGTGGAGGTAAGAAAATATAAACTTTGCATTCACAGCATTTCAAAAAAGGTTATTTTTTTTTCTAAAACCCTTACCTTCTGATACTCTATATTGGTTCCAAGGCAGAAGAGTGGTAAGGGCTAGGCAATGGGGGTTAAGTGACACAGCTAGGAAGTGTCTGAGACTAGACTTGAACCAAGGACCTCCTCTCTCTAGACCTGGTTCTGAATTCACTGAACTACCCAGTTGCCCCTTATAAAGGATTCTAAATAATGATCCACTTATTTCATACAACCCCAAATAAAATTACTATGCATCAGAAGAATCTGGTACTTGACCTGTTTGTTGTTAATGTAGTCCCATTTTTCCTTTTATAGTACCCATTTTCAATCTCCATTTAAATCTAATTAGTAGAATACTTAACTATAAACCATTTAAAACTAAAATAATATAGATCCATAAATAATTCTAAATAAAGTATGAAATGGAAACTTTCAACATATAACTAAAGTAGGATTTTACTGAACAATGTGAAATCAGTGAATTTAAATGGTGAACTAAAAATCCAGCAAGCTGGGTTATAGTTCCATGCCACTTACTAGCCATCTGACCTTGACAAATTATAACATTCCTGAGTCTTGTTTCCCTCATCTATAAAAGTAAATGTTTTAGACCAGATTATATTTAATATAATTTCCTTTTATAAAATTCTATTTTACCCTAACAGGAGTCAACAGTGATAATGTTATCAATTTATTTGGAAAGACCACAGAATATTAGAAATGAAAGAACACTTATGAGATGAACTAATCTAAACTTCCTGTTATGGCTAAAAATAGAAGAATGGGGCAGACCAGCTTGTCACCTAACACCTTCTTTTTCCCTCAACTATTCAGTTTTTAGACTCAGTCTCTATCTGAATATAGGAAAGAATCACATTAAAGCAATTCCCAATAACAAAAGCAGGTATTTCTGTAGTGGTTTGTATATAAAGCATTTTCTAGAAATGCAAATATTATTCCTGCATTATAGAATAATAAATTCTCAATATGAGAAAAATTAAGTGATTAACCCATAGTCATATTACTTAATTAGCTGAATATCAGTAGTCAAAACTCAGGTTCCCTAATCTTAGTCAAGTAATTTTTCCACTATACCAAGAAAATGAAACAACCAATTCTAAAAGACAGACATCTACTCACTGTAAACTCATTAAAAAGATAGTTATCAGAAAAAAATTTAAGTACTAAAGAAGAAAACTGATTTGGGGTACTCAGTATAGGAAGTTCTCAATTTACAAAAAGATCAGTTGTTTGGAACTCAGAACTTATTTTTCACAAAAACTATGTTAAACACAAAACTTAATTTACATGCAACATAACTAAATTAGTGAAGACTATAAGTGCTACATATTTCAATGAGAAAATGTATTAAGAGTTCCCATTTAGTATGCCAGGGATAAATCTCTTCTACTGCAAGTCTGGCACTGGAATTTGGGATTATTACTTCCTCTTCCAATTTCCTAACTCGCCCATCCAACCCCTTAGGACAAGTGATTTCCACTGTGGCCAGGGCTGGAGGCTATCGAGGGACTATTAACTTGTACTTTCCAAATATTTACCCTCTTTTCTTTCAAATGAAGGTCTCAGATTGTCTCATTGCCACTCATCTATTTCCATTGGGGTTTCTTTTCCCTATTATGGAAAGAATAATCAAGCAACTTTGTCCCTAACCCCAAGTCTAAAGCAAGAAAGGCTATTAAAAGCCCATTCCAGTTATCTTAGGGGTTTTTTAGTGATAGAAATGATGAGAAAATAGTACTTTCTGAAGCTAAACAGGTTCCCTTCTATAAGTCCTCCTTTATTCTTTGTTTAAACCTTGTGGAGAAAAATAAAGGAGCTAATAAATGGTAGCTTCTGGATACGGTGTACAAAAGAAAAAGTAAGAAAACTAGATTCAGATCTGGGCATTGGGTTGAAGATATTGTGAAATAGTTGAGATAAGAAGTAAGACAGAGTTAGAAGAGATCTTCAAAGTTACAAAACAAGAATAGGGTAAAGGAAAAACAGCTCAAGACTTTACTCCTCAAGCTAAAAGTCAAGTAGAAAGCAAAAGTAAAATTTACCATATCAAGAAGGAAAGGTATAATAGGAAAAGAAGGAACAAAGAAAGACCTGGTCTCTGGTTTGGGCTCTGAGTCTGTTAAGGTTCAGGGTTCTAACTTGATTCTTACCAAGGCTGAGTCAGCTAGCTTTGTTATTTTTATAAGTTGGAGACAAAGTTAAGAAGTACCCAAGGATAATAGTGTTTAGCTTATTGTAGAAAAGTGAAAATTTTGATTAGTCAGATCAGGAAGGATCAGTGTAGCCTTTGGAAACAGGAGAAGTGGTTTCTTGTGGAACCAGGGAGTTTTATTTGGGTGGAGTTAGAATTCCTTAGAGTTAGAAATCTTTTTGTATCTTTATATTCTTAATAAATAGTTTATTTTTATAACAAGAGTCTCCTTACTGTCCTTGTACCTGGCCCTGAAGAGAAGTTCACTTATGAGGTTCACTTCACTGATAAAAACTGAAGATACTTTGTAAGTACAACATGCAGAGTATTAAATCAGTTTATAATCAATAATCAATTCATTGCCTATTATTCATATAAAAGACAACAGAAACACAAGTTTAGTCAAAAGAAAATTTACAATACAAACAAAAATAAGGAGCAGTCAAGTATTTGTTTAGCACATTGACATTAGTGGAAAGAGCTGTGGACTAGGATATCAGGAAAAACCGAGGTTTGAATCCAAACTCTGATCTTTTATTAGCTATGTGGGTCCTAGGAAAACTACTTGATCTTACTTTCTTCATCTAAATTAAGAAAACAGGAATAAAAATACATGTTTACCTACCTCAGAGAGCTGTTTGAGGGTCAAATGCAAATATACAGAAAGCATTTCCCAAATCTTCATGTGTTATATAAACATGAGTTGTACTTTTTCATTCATAATGGCAGCACCACTATGTAGATTATATAAAATTAAAAATCCAAAAATAAATTGCATTTTGTTTTGGAATAATATAGTATAAATTAAATTCCTGACAACTGATTTACTTGTGTATTAACATTATTTCCTGAAAACATGATGACCAGGCAATAGGGGGAGATGGCCCAAGAGAATCCTCTGCCATTGGAAGTATCCAACCTGGGACTAAAAACTAGCCACAGAATCTACAAACAAATAATTCACAAACTGATTACTATGTAATAAAAATAAAAATAAAAATACTCAATAAAATTTTAGATTGCATCTCAAAAATATTTTTAGAGGTAGAAATTGCAAAATGGAAAGTACTTTTGAAAGACTGGGAAACCAGATTTTACTTAAGGGTGTTGGCACTACCTGAATAAGAGAGCTTCCATGAAATGACTCCTTTATATTTTTTAATCCACTACTGGGAATTTTCTTTTCTTTCCTTTCATTTTTAAACCCTTACCTTCTATTTTTAGAATCAATATTGTGTATTGGTTCCAAGGTATAAGAATGGCAAGGGATAGGTAATAAGGGTTAAGTAATTTGCCATGGGTTACACTGCTAAAAAGTGGCTGTGGACACATCTGAAACCATGACCTCCCATCTCTAGGCCTGTCTCTCAATCCACTTAGCCATCAACCTGACCCCTGAGAATTTTCAAAGTAAAAATAAATTGACTATTTGCCAGTATAAAAGGCACAATTCTACGCACTAAGGTACAAAAGAAAGTAGCAATAGAATTGTACTATTTGAATATGAAAATTTAGATAATATTAATTTCTTGAGCGATTCGGTCACATCTACTTTTATCAACACAACATTTTACAAGACTTCTCAATACAGAAATATCTCTAGCATGAAGCTGGAGGTGAGCCATCAACACATATAATTGACACTTAGCACAGAAATCTTCAACAAAGAAATAAAATATTAATCATGTATGTGTGGTAAATTTGACCTAAATTTTTGTTGGTTGTAATTTTAATAACATGTAATTATAATGTGATTTTCCGTAGCCTCTTTTTTACTATATATAGAGAAAAACAAGTCATATGCTTGTAAATAAAGATCTCATCACCCAACCAACTATGTGACTAAAAAGAAGTCTAAAACATATTTTATATCTGAGTAATTTTAAGGAAGCTCTAGTGTAGTGTAACATAACCAAAAAATAGGAATTTCTGTGCTTAGTTATACTTATTTATATACAATAGTCTCATAAAATTTTTAGTGGCATACATAAATTGAAATGTCTATCACACCCTACCAGAAAGAGTAACAAAATATAAGATGTTAGAACCCCAAGAAGTAATAAATGAATATAACATATTACATATTCCCCAAGTAACATTCAGTATCCTGACATATTGCCATGTTTGCTATGTGCTGGAAGAAAAGGATTTCTAGTACGCTAGAAGGAATCAGAAACAAACAGGACAGTTGTGAAAGTTATATGTTGAATTGCATACTTAAAGATAAAAGCAAGCTCTGTATAATAGAAGTTTGTGGTTTCCTGTACAATCCTCTCCTATTCTACACTATATATGGGCATGTTTCTTTTATTTGGGGTTTGTTAAATTCAGAATAAAGATAATTTTAAAACTAAAAAGTTTTTTGTAACTAAAGCACCTAAGGTCAGTCAGGAAGTAAAGCTTTATTAAGAACTCATGATGTGAAGTGCATGAATACAGCAACAAAAATAATCACTGCTCTGGAAGAGTTTATATACTAACAGGAAAGAAAACAAGTAAAAATAGGAATATACAAGATATACAGTGATTAAATGGAAGGTAATCTTAGAAGGAAAACTTCTATCACCTAAAAAGACTAGGTAAAGCTCCTGAAGGTAATGTGGACAAAATCTTGAAGGAACCCAAGGTGAAGGAGAACATTTCAAGCATGAAGGATTGCCAATACAAAGGCATAGGAAGAGAGATGGAAGCAGCAGGTGGTGCAGTGGAAAGACTACTGGGCCTAGAGTCAAGAAGACATCTTCTGGAATTCAAATCTGGCCTCAGACACTTGGGAGCTGTGTGATCCTGGGCAAGTCTCTTAACTGTTTGCCTAAGGAGTGGAAGTTGGGGAAAGGGGAAAGATGAGAGATGGGACTGGAGTGTTCAAAGAACCAACACATTTCAGTGTTGCTAGGTCAAAAATCTCCTATGTTCCTACTCCTCACTTGAGCTGACTATAGATATTAACAGGGAAGATTTGGTCTAGGAGTCCCCCCAACCAAAGGCAGAAATTATTTCCCTGGAATTTTGGGAAACTTACTATGAGGATTCAATAGTAACTCCCGCTTTTATCCTCAAGAATCCCTGGTTTTCTTCAAGACTCAGCTCAAGTATCTCCTATAACAGGAACTGTTATTACTGTCTTAACTCTTTCTTCAACTACTCTTTCACAAAGATTTTGTTAGGAAGGTAGAAGACTCATATTTCAATCTACATGTCTAGCCCTCCTTTGTCCTAATTCTAATAGACCCTTACCCTGTCCCTCAGCCTCTAGCTTTGGCCACCTGTACTGGGGAATTGAATGGGATGAAGTAGGAAATATGAGAGTATCACTGGTTGAATTACAGAGCAGAATATAAGCTCCAAAAGCAGAGAACAGTGTATGCCCAAACAGTGATGGCAAACCTTTCAGAGAGGCAGCTGATCCCCGGGCACGTGTGGAGAGGGGGAGGAGAGCAGCCTGGCTCCACATCCCTCTGGCTTTCTAGTAATAAGCTCTGGCAAAAACTGTGCTGGGGGAACAGCAGGAATGCCCACAGAGAAGTCTCTGAGTGCCCCCTCTGGCATGCATGCCATAGATGCCATAGGTTCATCACCACTGATCTATGCAATACTTCAAAGTAGGTGCTTAGGTTTGTTCTGGACTGCCATATAACCCCCCTCCCCCGCCCCGAAATGCCCTGAAATAGATTCCCTATTAAGGGGACAAATCTGGAAGCAGACTGAAATTCAGCAGTCCAAACTGCAATACAAGAAATAACTTAGTGGCCAATGCAACTGCTAAGCCTCTCTGTGGCAAAACAGACCACCTAGGAATCCCAAGAGGAATATTCCCTGCTAAAGTCTAATTTTTTAAGGAATTCTGAATGAGGTGGCATAAGAATTCATCTGAAATGCTCCGATAAACATCTAAAGAAAGCATAAAATAGGTAACAAAAGGAATCTTCCTTTCTCAAAGGCTCTAGTATAATCATTATCTCTACATATTCTTTGAATTGAAACCTTACCTGTCATCTGATGTGTCTATACAACAAATAAGAGTAAACAAGTACATAAAACATAAAGTAACAACTATCTCACCTTAGTTAACTAACCAACTTTTAGGCTTTTTTAAAATTAGTTTTAAATATGCTTTTAAAACAAGGTATTATTATTACTTTATCAGGCGTATACTCTGTTGTACACATTTATTGTCAAGAGAGAATGAGCACTAACAAAATATAGTACTTTGCATCAAGTAGTTGTTTAAAAAATTTTAAATCAGAAATGATTTCATTGCTTTCTAAAGTAAAACTTCTATTAACCAAACATAAGTAACAAGAATACATAAATCTTCAATTGGTATTTTACCAACTCCTAATTCTACTTTTAGGAGAAAAATGTTTTAAAGTTCATGTCATACTAAAAATGTTAAAACAACATCTTACAAAGTGTATGTTGGAATCAATAAGTCAGTCTATTTTAGAATTCCTGCTATAAAGAAGATCTTCAACTAATGCCAGTCTTCAATTAAATTATAACCACTACTTCAAATTAGGAAGATCTGAGTTCAAATTTGATCTCAAACACTTAATAGATGTGTAACCCTGGGCAAATCAAAATCCACTAGAAAAGGGAATGGCAAACTGCTTCCAGTATGGTCCAGGTCCACAGGGTCATAAAGAATTGGGCACAATTAAATGGCATAAATAACAAAATGCATATTTAAGGGTGAGGTGAAATAGGAAGACAGCTGGATTTGGAATCAGATGACCCCAGTTTAAATCTCAGTTGTGCAATTTACTACCTTTGGGATAAGTCATCATCACCTCTGTTAAACTATTTCCTCATTTGTAAAATAAGAGACTGGATCATTTGATATATAAGAACCCCTATAGCACAAAATGGATAATTTGCTGTAAAGACCCATACACATATGTAAATATGTGTATTTTTTTATTTTAACTACAAGGAATTGCAACAAAAGAAATTTGTGTAATCTTCAATCAACCAAAACCCATTTTTCTTTGCCTCCTAGTAAAGTTTTACTAGGGAATACCACTTTTAGATGATTTTAAAAAGAAATCATATATAGTAAAAATTCAGATAATCCAGAATCCTCGGGGAATGATTGAGCTATAATCAGTATCAAAAGTAGTTTTCTAGCTGGCAGTGTAAAACCCCTTTAGATTCCAGTAATTTGTTTTTAGTTCTTTCATGGAAAGTTTTATAAAAAGTACTTTTTAACTAAGTATTAAGTACTTTTATCTTCTCCAACAAAAATATGCTAAATAGAAATTTACTTTTATAGGCCACCATTATAAACATCAACTACTGTACTGTGCTTTAGTGGTAAATGTACATGGATCATAGAATATTAGGTCTTAGCTAGTCTTTCTAATATTGCATATGGCAAAGGTCTTTTTTCTTCTATTCAAGCACACTATATTCCTAGCTATTCAATTTTCCCTAATGGTCACAGAGGCTAATTAGATACAGACAGAAAACTATCCCTAAATTCCAGAGCAGATCTATCTTTTCTTTAAATTTTGTTACAGAAAAGATTCTTTACCTTCTTGTGGTAAGGACCCCTTTGGAAGCATGGTAAAACCTATTGACTTTTCTTGAAATGTTTTTAAGTATATAAAATACACAGAACTACAAAGGAAACTAATTATATTAAAATAGATATCCAAGTATTTTTTTAACAAGTTAATAGGGGCCAGCTTAGTGCCTCAGTGAATAGAGCACCAGGCCCAGATATGAGAGGTCCTCAGTTCAAATCTAGCCTCAGCCACTACCTAGAGGTGTGACCCTGGGAAAATTACTTAATTCCTACTGCCTAGTCCTCTTCTGCCTTCAAACCAATACTTAGTATTGATTCTAAGACAGAAGAGGCAAGGGTTTAAAAAAAAAACACAATAAACTCCAGATCTCCTGTACAACAATATTGGTAGATGTTTGGTCCACCAGAATACATAGTTGCTCAACAGAACAAATAATGGATAATAATCCATCATTCTGCTGATAACTCTCTTCTTGGCAGAGGACTTACAAGATTTGTTGCCCCATTACAATTTCAATTACTATCACTACTCTCTCATCTTGCTACTTTTCTCATTTCTTAAGTTTCTTTTTTGCTCTCCTGTAAAAAAGGTTGCTTGTTTATAGTTCACCAGTCTCATTTCTGTATCCTGATTCAACCAGAATTCTTTAAGTATAATCTTTCAGATTTCTATTCAACTCTTTTTGGCTGGGTCCATTTGTTACTAAGTACTCGGGAATTATTTCTCTGCCCCAAGTAGTTTATTTATGCAGTTAATTCTTTTTTTTTTGTTTTGTTTTTCTTTAACATTTTAATTATTTTAATATACAGTTAATTCTAAGATCCAGAGTTATTCCTCAAAAGTAGCCTCTGGACAGCCTATGCTCTACTGTGTTACAACAAACATTGAAATGATTTGCAGAAAAGTTTTGGAAACATTATATAATGTGGTAACCCCATCGTGTTTGATATAAAACTATACCAATTGTTTCTGTGGACTTGTTAAGTACTCTTAAATGAATTTAAATGTAACTGATTATATGGAACATATCCAGCAGCAAAAAACTTGTGTGTTCCAAAGATACCACTGTAATGTCAAAGTTCTACATGAAGCCACTAGAACTCTGTGCAAAGCTCTCTGGAGGACCCCTGAATGAATATCCTACAGGGAAGAGAATGTGAACATTTGAAATATGTACCAATGGACTGGAGCATCCAAAAAATTAATATGAATGACAAGCTAGGATGATGAGGGGAATTAATTCCCTTTCTGGCTTCCAGACTTTGAAGATCATCTCTTTGACGCTATTTCAACCTCCAACTTTGCTCAGCTCCTGGGGCCTCTTTACCCTGGTACATTCAACTTTCTCTGTGATCGATTCAACCTGAATATCCCTCTCTGAAGCCAGCCCCAAATCTGGTTGCTAAAGTCTTCCAAAGCCTCCATCATTTTGTGGTGAGAATCCAGATCATCCTCCTTTCCCTTCTAGGCCCCTTTTCTGGCTTCCAGACTTCAAAAACTTGCCCTCCTCAAGAATCATCACTCTTCATCCCTCTTTTGACCCCTTTCTATGGGCTGTCTTCCTCCATTTTGAGTGTAAGCTCTTTGAGGGGGTGACTGTCTTTTTTCTTTTATTTGTATCTCCCATGCCTGGCACACTGAAACTATTTAATAAATGCTTCTCTCCTTCCTTCTTTTCTCCCACCTACTCTTTTTCCTTCTTCCCTCAAAAACTGTATAATGTGAAGATTAGTTGAAAGAACCAGAAAAGGTAAAACTTAAAAATGGGCACAATTCCCTTCAAATATCTTATAGCAGTTAAAGATAAAGTTACTCTTTTCTTCCTTCTTCCCTTCATCCTTCAAAAATAGTCTCATGGTTGAAGGAACTAGAGAAGGCAAAACTTAAACTGGACATAATAATAGCCTTCAAATACCTGGAGGCATTTTGAAGACATATTATATTTATCCCATGTGGCAAAAGAAGGCAGGTCTAGTAGACCAATGGGTCAAAGCTATAAGGAGACATTTTTCAATTCAATGAATGAAGGCCTCCTCCTCAACAACAAAAGCCATTGAAAAATATACCTCCTCTTGAAACTGTGCAGATACTGCATGACTACATATCAAAAACACAGATACCCATCTAGTTGGGACTGGATAAAGTGCTAAATATACATAAGCTGCTATTAAAGCTTAGAAAGTACAATATATACATACACATATGTAGTATCAAAGTGTATGTATGTATTTAAATCACATGTAATCTCACTTGAACCTAACCCTATGTTGCCCCTCCCAAATGGGAGTATATTCAGGGCAGTTCAACCAGGATGGTGTCAGGATTCAAAATCATGTTGTCAAAGAAAGTGATGCAGAACTATGGATGTTTGGCCAAGAAAAATAAAGGATTTCACCACAAAGAGCTGCCTCTTTGATTATTTAAAGTAGTTATTTCATGGAGAGAAAATTAGACTAATTCTCTATAGGTTATTAATCCATTTTTTTTTATCAGGGAAAGTGAAGCTAGGAAGGTTAAATGGCTTTTCTATCACTTCGAATAGGTGTTAGACGAAGGTTTTATATACAAGGCTCTCCTGATTCTAAATTCAACGCAGTCTCCACAGCTTTTGAAAACATCTGGCCTGGTTAAAATCATGACTAAGAAGTTGTGATGGTACAACTGATCCCACAATTTATAATAACAAATGGAAACACTGTCATTGGTTTATATAGTCAGAAATTAGGTCTTCATACTAAGTATAGAAATGTGAGGGATACAGGGCAGCTAGATGGATCCATGGATTGAGAGCCAAGTCTAGAGATGGGATATCCTGGGTTCAAATCTGTTCTCAGATATTTCCTAGCTGTGTGACCCTGGGCAAGTCACACAACTCCCAGTGCCTAGCCATTACTGCCTTTCTGCCTTGGAACCAATGTACAGTACTTATTCTAATATGGAAGGTAACAGTTTTTAAAAATGTGGGGGATACAAAGTAAAATCTCCATCTCTGCAATTTCATTCTGAGTGTCTTGCTCTGATGAATATCTCAAAGTCAGTGCAGACCACCCTATGGTGCTGGCCTTGATGCTCCACTTAATATCTACCTTAAAGTTAAAAGGTTACTGTGATGCTCAAATGAAATAAGGTAAAAAAAATTCTTTTCCAAATGTAAACCCATTATATAAATATTGGTGGTTGTTATTTGTTGATTTCTGTCTTGATAATGGGGCTCCTGGAGCTTTACACAAACTCAAGGAAAGGTATGATTAGCACATAATTTATTAAGACCTTCACCTCTTTCTGAATAATATATTTATATAAATGGAAATTAAGATTGTTTAGCTTCTTGAGCAATCATTCCATAATGGTAACTCATATTGAGTTCATGATTAATTAAAATCTTTGAATCTTTTCCACATAAGCTACTATTAAGTTATGTCATTTCCATGCTATACTTATCAAACTTTCTTGAAAGTACAAGACTTTACATTTATCACAATCAAATTCCATCTAGTTTCACTCTATGTTCTAGCCCATCAAGATATTTAAATCTTGATGCTATTGTTACTCAATGGATTAGTTATCACTCTGAACTTTACAATATCTACAAATATTAATACAGTATATATAAAACTTATACATCTAGAACTTCTTGATTTAAAAATTATTAAACAAGATATTGTTGAGGTCTGAGTCCTGTAGTCCTGGGCTACACTTCCCTTCAGGCTGAAAATCCAACACTTTATTCTAACAATCACCATTTTGTTCAACAAGCTATGGATCCACCAAACTATCAAGCCCATAATTGTTGTATACATTGCAAGCAACTCTGTGCCTTATTAAAATATAAGCTATATTTATAGCATTCCCTTGATCTACCATGCTAATAAAGCTCTCCTCCTGCCCCCAAGAAACCCCTACACAAAATCAAATGAGTGGTTTCCCTTGATTTAGGGAGTTTGTACTGACACATGGAATAATGGAAAGAGTTTTAGATTTAGTAAATGAATACAAGTTTGAATTCTGGATTTGCTACTTACTATCTGTGTGACTTTAAGCAAATCATTTAACACTTCTGGACCTCAGTTTTGTCATCTGTAAAATAAGGTGACTGAAATAATGACCACTAAGGTCTCTTCCAACTATAATTCTATGATCTTCCTTTTCTATGGAATAAACCATCTATTTAAAAATCCACTGGGGAATTTTGAGATTAACATCAGGCTCAAAAATTATGGTTTCCAGAATGCCCCTTTTCTGGTTTTAAAAAACTGATGTTGGGGGCAGCTGGGTGGCTCAGTGGATTGAGAGCCAGGCCCAGAGATGGGAGATCCTGGGTTCAAACCTGGCCTCAGACATTTCCTAGTTGTGTGACCCTGGGAAAGTCATTTGACCCCCCACTGCCTAACCCTTACCACTCTTCTGCCTTAGAACCAATCAATACACAGTATTGATTCTAAGACAGAAGATAAGGGTTTAAGAAAACTGAGGTCACATTTGTCTGCTTTCAAGCTTCCAGAATTTCCCTAGAATGTGCCTTACCAAGTACTAGATAGAGACATTCATTTAAAGTAGATAGGTTCTCCGTTACTGGTTTCTCTTCTATCTGGGATGAAAATACATGGCCCCTGACAGAGGAGAAAGACTATTAAAACTTTTTCAGGGCCCTTTCCATTTATAAGCTGAATTAGTTTATAAAATTAGCTATCACTTTAGATGTGAAGACTTGGCTTGAGGTACAAAAGGCATGAAGTAAGGTAGGTATCCTTAACAAATTAAGGGATCTTTTTCACTAGAAATCTTTAAGCAGAAACTGGATGAACACGTCAAGCCATCATACATGAGGATTCCTATTTGACCTCTGAATCCTTTCCCATTCAAGTGATTCTGTGATATAGGACAAGAAAACTTCAATGATGTGAAATGCTGGTAAAGTATGGAATTTTGTTCAAAATAAGCTATTCAGTGGATATTGAAGTAGGTAGCTCAAGGGTTATTAGATCAAAGGTGTCAAACTGGCACATCTTCCAAATTTTTAACAAAACAAATAAAAATATTTTAAGGCAATATTCAAGCTACAGAGATTATTTTCTATTTCAGTGTTGGATACAACTGGGTTAGAACACAGAGAGCAGATGCTTGGTGTTTGGAGAAGAGGTTAGTTCAGAGAAATATGTGTTGCCTAGTATTTAGTTGAGAGATAATCCTTGACCATATCTTTTAAATTACATATCCCCTTATTTACAGTATTACTCCTTAGTATCTACTCAAGAATCAGTGAGGTATAGTTATCTTATAGATATTACATCAATATATCAATGTTTCCTATGTGTAGCATGGACAATCCATTCGAATGGTTACCTGAGGTAAAAAAAAGCTAAGTGACTCACCTATCTGTGGCCCAAGCTCTTCATCAACCCAAATTCAGCACACTATCTATTATACCATATTGCCTCTTTCTACTTATCTATAAATATTAACTAAATAAAATATCAGAAAGTATAAGGAGAACCATATGCCTAATCCTGTCCCAATCTTAAAAAGACCTAACAGCCACATATGGCCTTTGTGTCCCATAACACACTGTAATTTTACCCTTAACTTGGCACATAGTGAGTGCTTTTAAAATGCTTCATTAAAGAGTAACAAAAAAGAAAGGAATCCTATCCTCATCTTAAAACTTAGAGAGATCCTTGGGAATTACTTCCTACCCTCTGATTTAGATGTCTTAATTCTTCTGATTAACTCTCAATTTCATTCTTCATTTCTGGCTAGTGGGATTTCTTTCTGTTAAAGTTTTCAAATTTGTTTCAATCAATTTAAAGTTGAAATGATTAAAACATCTAATAAAAAGTTGCATTTTTAAGTAGGTAGAATACCAATAGAGAAATGCAAATTCAAAATCAATGTATAAATAGTTCTAGCTGAGAACATAATAGCTTTGTCTCTACTGAACAGCATAATTACACACACATCAGAAAAGCTACAATTACCAAAAGATCCAAGTCTGAAAAGCCATAGTCACCCTATGAAGAACTTTTTAGTAAAAAAAAAAGTGTTACTCTTGCCTCTACCATTATTAAGGAAAAATCCCATGTTTCACAAAGTTTGAGCATTTCTCAAATAGCACAAAAAAACTACATTGGCAAAATTTAAAAGTTAACAAGAAGTCTGACTAAACAAAGCAAGATATAGTTGTTATAAATTCAAACCAAGCTACAATACAAAATAGTTATAAAATAACTATTTGGAGACTTAAGGTAGTCATTTTAATTTTTAAAACATCTTTTATGACTATTAAATTGTTAAAATGCCCAAATTTTCTGGCAGTTGTCACTTCAAAGCTATATTGCTTTGCAGACACAAAAAATTAACATTCAGTTTTCATGGGTTGGTAAGTAATCTCATTCATTTTATCAAAGGCACTGACTACAGAATCCCTAATTATAGCACTATGCCATTTGTTTTTGTTTAATTGCATCTGACTCTTCTTGACCCCTTGGTCTTCTTGGCAAAGATAATGGAGTGATTTGTCATTTCCTTTTCCAGCTCATTTTGCAAATGAGGAACTGAAGCAAAGAAGTTTAAGTGACTTGCCCAGGGTCACATAGCTGGTATCTCAAGTCAAATTTGAATTCAGGACTTCCTTACTTCAGGTCCAGCACTCTTGAGCCATGTAGCTGTTACTCCTTATTGACAGGAAGAGATATTGTTATGGACTGACACTTAGTTACCCTCCTCAGTTTTGCCTATAACTTTGTAATTAAACATATAAAGTAAAATCCTAGCCAAGCTAGAATTCCACTCTAAAAGAATATTACAAACCTCAGAAAACTAATATCAAAATTCCTACCTTTACCACAACAATGTTCAGAACCAATTCTATTGGATATGAAGAATAAGAGGTAGTATTATTAAGAATTTTAGTGGCGTGGTTTGTTGTTGTTGTTGTTTTTACCAAAATCTATTATACACCTCTATTTTTTTTTTGGTCTATTGTCTATTTGTATGAAAAAAATTAGAAGCAATCCAAATTTATTCTGTACTTTTGAGAAACAAATTCAGATTGAATGGAAAATTCTGGTTTTACCCATATGCCCTTTGGGGTAAAAGCCAAGGATTTAAGGGAAGGTGAATTCTGAATTCTTTGAAGTTTCAAAATATAAACTATGTAACCACTATAATCCCACATGGGAAACATCCACAGTAAAAGGTCAATCTATTCTCCCAACTGTAGAAATCATTTGCAAAAAAAGTCAGAAGTCATGATTGACATACTTGACACAGTCCTTAACTAAAGAGCACATTAAATTAAAAATATTTCGGGAGCCACTTGAATATCATGGATTGAAGAAGGAAAAGAATAACCACAAATTATTGATAAAAAGGGAAAAGCATTTTCCTTTTAAAAATATTTTATTTTCCCATGTAAAAGCAATTTTTAACAATAAATTCTCCCCCTTCTTCCCTACCCTGCCCCCTCTCTGAGTAAGGAATATGATAAACTTTACATGTGCAATCATGTAAAACACTGGAAAAAAGTATTTTTCAAGGAACCATTGAGAAACTGAATTTTACTTAAGTTTATTCTCACTAGCAGAAATAATCAACTGTTAGAAAACATCAATCTACAAATGTCAATATTTAGACAAAACTGGCAATCTAAACTTATTTTCAGAGCAATCAAGAATGGAGCAACACCTCCAAAGCTACAGATGCTGTAATGTCAAGTCACAACTAGTCCAAACAATTCCATTTCCACCTAGTCAATTTAAGCTTTTTTCATATAATGACATTATACACCCGAAGTTACTGAAATAGCAGAAATGGCACAGATTTGCAAGAAGCTGGTATAATTACATGAAAACGGAGAACATTCACTTTTGCTTTAAAAAATACTTTATTTCATCAACAACCAGGAAAGAGATTGCGTTTAATGTACAAGAGGAATATTTTTAAAGCTAGTAATTTTAGATTCTTTCCAAATGTGGTTGCTTCAAAGATCAATCAAGTGGATGGTATTATAATTTATCAATTTAAATTCTTTAAGTCAATAGAGTACTTGTTATATCAATTCTTTCATAACGTATATCTTGAGTTTAAGCAATTGTCATCGACTTTTATTTTTAATAATTTGTACTTATTTTGATAGAAAAAATAGAAATAAGCTAAAGCTAACAGTGAGATGACATCTGGCCCTGCAGTGAAACAGTTAACATTCAACTGCGCTGATCTGCACTTCTGATCCATTACATTTCTCACAAGCTGCGCTACAATGAGCTGAGCAAGTATCAACTGTAATATGATCCCAGAGTTTATGGAAAAAATAACTGCACATACCAAGCATGCACATTTAATAAAATCTTTTTTTAATAGAAACGTAACCGATAAACACAATTTAAGACATATTTCACTTTTGGTTTAACTTTAAATCTGCAATCCCTTTGCTTCCCTCACCCCCTCAAATAAAACTAAGACAAAAAAAAAGCCAGCAGCCCTACTGCAGGGAAAAGAGGCTTGAAAAACAACTTTGATTGGCACTTGGCCTGACCCACAGAGGAAGAAAAACAGTTTTTGGACAAAGAGCGCAAATATTTGAGCTTGCTTACTTACATGGTTGTTTTTTTTTTTTAATATTTACAAGAACAATCCCAGTGCAAAATGCATTTAGAGAAATTGACTAAAAACGGTCCAGCATTCCTCCTATTTGGTTCTTTGGTCCCAATGCATTTGCACAGCTCAGCAATTTTAATTCATTTACACTGGACAAACAGAAGCATCTCAACTAATGTTTCTATTTAATCAAATGTAGAAATTGGTTGGGAAGAATTCTAAACTGATTATAATATTACCCAGTGGGATGTTTAAATGCTGAAGTCTGATTAAAAGTCTTTTCATTCCAAAAGAGCACTCCCCCCCCCCCCAAGGGTTTTTTTCTTTCCTTTTTTCTTTCAAGTAGAAAATAGATTAAGCCAGATATACTTAGCAAAAACACTGGAACAAACTTTTATCAATCACTCGGAAAGGTACAGACTGATAATCCAGTAAGATCAAGAAAATAGTTTTGAAGAAGTGGGGTTCGATAAACTGGGGGAGGGCAGACATCCCTACCTCAGCCTCCTGAGGGATACTTAAGAACTGAAATATTAATTAGAATTTTTCCATGGGCATAAAGTTCGAGTTCCTTTTTTTCTGGTATTTCAGTCACAGGCATAGATGCACACAAGGAAAGGACTGGAAAAGGGGGTTTGGGGTTGCTGGTGGGGTGGGGGAAGTAAGAGATGGATGGTGGCAGTGTGCAAAAAGATGGAATCAACCTACATCGAAGAGCTCACCGGGTTCTTTAGGAAAAACAGAGATTTTATACAGACTGATAATGCATATCAATAAAAAAAAATTGCAGAAGAAGGTGGATTAAGTTGCAGAGGGCAACTGAAAACAGGTTCCTCATTTCATCTTTCTTACCACCACACGCCCGCCCCCCCCCCCCCCAAGGAATGGAGACAGCAAGAAAGCACAATCAGGCACCCAAATACATATACACACTGGGCAAATAAAAAAGTCCCCCCTTTCACCCAGCTCCCTAAGAAGTCTCTGGAGCATCAGATGGGCGCCCCCGAAGCCTAGGAACTCTATAAGCCCTGATCCCTCCAACAATGTTATAAGGCGGCCTTTCCCCGAGGGAGCGGGGAACGATGTCGGGGGTACGGGGGTCCCGTACCTTCCGCAGCACTTTCCGGCAGTTGGTGCAGAGCAGGTAGTCGGCGGTGGCGGTGGCAGGGGTGCTGCTGCTGCCCCGGTTCATCCTGGCCGAGGGGCGCCGTGAGGGGAGAGGGCGAGGGCCGAGACCGGGATATCGAGGGGCGCGAAGGGGAAGTGCCCCGTGAAGTGGACCGTCACTACCTCGGCAGGACCCGTCGCACACAGCCCACCCCCCAGTCTCCGACTCCTACTCCCCTGGTGGGGAGGGGGTGTGTGAGAAGGGGCAGGATGGTGAGGGTCAGCAAGGGACTGGAGGACTGGAGCACGGGACCTGGAGCATGGAAGTGAGGCAGCGGCTGCAGCCGGGGACCGAAGAGAAGGAGACGACAGCGGCAGCAGCAGCGGCAGCAACGACGGACAACTACGGCGGCGGCGGCGGCTAATGCTTCTCACCGGCCCGTGGTTCCACCCGCCCCCATCCTCCTCTAGCCCCCCGCCCCCTCCCCCCTACCAGGCTAAAGACGAACCGCCGCCGCCGCCGCCGCCGCCGCCGCCGCCGCTGCTGCCGTCGCTGCTGCTGCTGCTGCCGCCGCCGCCACAGCCGCCGCAGCAACTCCGATCGGCCCCGCCCCCTTTCTCCCCACCACCTTCGCCACCTCCACTCTCTCCCGGAACCGCCCCCTTCGTCCAATCCGAGGGCCTCGGCCACGCCCCCTAGGCTCTAGTCCGCAGCCAATGACCGCCGCCCTGACTCAGGGAAGCACGGGCCAATCGCCGAGGCCGAAGTCGCCTTGAATCTCCGGGCAAGTTGAGTTTATCTCTGAGGCCAGAGCTGTAGGGAGATGGCGGGTTAGTGGAAGGCAATGAGCGCAGCGTGCGCTTCTCAGCCAATAGGAGAGGAAGGGTGTCATGTATGCAAATTAGTATCCAGGTAGCCCTGCCCTCTTCTTCGCGGCTAGCTCCGCCCCCTTTTCTCTGCCCCTGCAGACAAGGAGAGTGAGATAAATAGCTGGAGGCAAGAGAACCGGAGCGGGTTGGAGATTGAGCTAAATGTTTTCTGTGCTCTCGGTGGGGGGCGGGGTTAAGCCTTCGTTGCCAACGGTTCAGTGGTTAGGGTTTGACCTAGCTGAGTCGAGAAAAAGCAAAGCCTTATAAGAAGACTTTGCAACCTCATAACACCTTGTATCTGAGAATCCCAAAGAACTTTATACATCATTTATCACTAACCTTGTTTTACGAAGGACCGAATGAGGTACTGAGTGAAAGGGGATCATTTTAAGGGAACAGTCTCAAAGCAAAAGCCGACACCTAGTTTAGCGGCTGCTTCTTGGCTCTTAGAGCATTCATTCTTCCATTCTCATCAATGTGATAGAAGAGTGCATTTATTTGGGAGACTCGCAGGGGCCATAGAGACACATCTCTATTCTTTCCAGAACTCTTCTTTGAGACAAGTTCATCATCGCTAGCATGCAGAGACCAGAGCTCGGTCTAGGAAGATGCTTTCTAAATCTGTAGAGCCTTTTACAACTGTTGGGTTGTTAATGCTTTCTTCCCCAGGGCTTTTAACAAATGGTGAGTCAGGGATTTTCGCGTCCATGCTAATGCGAAGAAGAGACACTATATAATTAGAAGGACGAGTCTGGTGGAAAGTGGTCTAAGTTCAGGATGGGTGGAACTGGGTCTCTAGTGTTGCCAGCAAACCCCCACGCCCCGGTTCGACTGGGTGGGTATAATACTCTTACAATCCGTGACCTGAGAAATTTGAAATCCAGTGAGAACAAAGACAGTTATGAACTGACGCGAATGAACTCCTCCACACGAGTGTAAGATCTGGAGATGACTTTGAAACCTATGGCTCCGGGGTTCTGGAGAGCTCTCCCTTTATCTGAATCCTAGCTACCTGCCCTTCTAGGCTGTGAGCATATATGGCAGCATTTTATGACATCACCTGTTTTCTGCCTCTAGGACAGGAACAGTGTTCTCAGCTTCTTCCGCTTTAAAGGTCTCTAGCATATCTAGAATTGGAGAGATACTGCAGTTGACAGAATCCTAGGGGTGATTTAAATCTACTGTTTCTGTTTGCTTGCATTTTTAATGGAGCTACACCAATTGATTTCCCCAGCTTAGGGTTTTGTTGTGATGCAAAATCTGAAAGCTACACTTGGAGGAGCTAGCAAGTTTGCATATCAAAGCTGTTATACAAAATTTTGTGGTTAAAACCTTCCTTTTCTCTCTTTCCTAGCACCTGCCTCCACTAAGTCCCTTTGTGAAAGCTTTACATATTTAGGCAGCTCTATACATTGGACAAAGGGAATGGAAAAGGCTTTTTAAATTATTTTTTTATTATTTTCAATTTCATCAAATGGATAATAGAGTTTGTCTCATCTGGTTTGGTTGACTGGCTTAATGAGCTTAACCGGATAACTACTACATGCCACATCATTTGGAACTGTGAAGACATAACCTGTAATGGGATTTGGAAAAGAGAAAAATATATTCAACTAGATCAAAGTGTAAAAGCAAGGAAATTTTATAAAGAAAAACACAACATAAGTCCTTCAGTGCAGAGAAACACGGGACACAATGAGAAAGTCAGGGAGGCAATGTTCCTAGGAACTGGAGCACATATGTTTCCTCCTTTAGTTCTAAATTTCTTGGGCTGTATCCTGGCTGGCTCCTCCTAATGCAGTTTTTGTGTGAATTAGTTTTTTAGAGGAAAAGAACTCTGAAGATTAAGTGAATTTGGTCCATAGGATTGAATATCCTCAAATGTTATTTTAACTTTTCAGTTGTGTTTACTATTATACTGGAGTCTCCTTCTGTGGCTGTTTTTGGCTTTATAGGTGAAACTATTTTCTTAATGAGGTCCTTTAGGTAGTTCAGTAACTAAATTCCCCTGGAGTGAGTCCAAAATTATCTAGCTTAACACTGAATTTCACTCTAGCAAATAGTATTATAGCAGTACTTTTAGTATTTTAGTGAGTATACAGCCTTCCCCCAATCTTCTCCCCTTGTACCCACACACAGTGGACTAACCAAAGACCTAAGATTTAGATGCTCTACTCTCGTTCAGAGAGAGAGAGAGAGGGAGAGGGAGAGGAGGAGAGAGAGAGAGAGAGAGAGAGAGAGAGAGAGAGAGAGAGAGAGAGAGAGAGAGAGAGAGAGAGAGAGAGATTGGACTGACTCAAGAGCCCTTGGAAGCATTCTTTTATTATTATTTTTAATATTTCATTTTTCCTCAGTGTAAGAATTTTAAAATATTCTTTACATTTTTTTAAATTCCAAATTCTTTCACTCTCCTCCCCCTGAGTCAGTAAGCACTCAATTATAGATTTTACATGTGCAATCATGTAAACATTTTCGAATCATTACAAGTATAAACCTAGGACAAACTTGGATTACCCCCAAGGTTCAAAGCTTCTGTTTAGGGGAGGGGAAAGGATGGGAAATATTGTTTTATCCTTCAGTTTAGCATCATGAAATGGTAGAGCTTTGAAAGAATCTTAAAGACCATGAGTGTGGTTTAATGGAAAGAGAACTGACATCAGAGACAGAGACATGGGTTTGAATCCCAGTCCTACCACTTGATACCTTGACCTATGACTTTGGTCAAAACATTTGTCCACTCTAGGACTTATTTTCCTTATCTGTAAGGTGAGGAGGTTAGAATGGACTATATGACTTCTAAAATCCCTTCTATCTCTAAATCTATGACCATAGTCCAATCTCTTCATTTTACATGTGAAGGTTCAGAAAAGTTTAATGACTTGACCAAGATTATACAACTAGTGTCAGAGCCTGAACTAAAACCCAGGTCTCCTGACTCCCAATCCAATATTCCTTTCCTTGCGTCACATTAACTGTATCTCATAGTTTCACCAAGAGTTTATTTGCCCATTTTTTACATACTCCAAATGAGGCTACTTGATCAGGCAAAGGATATTCCCTTTGCAAAGCCTAGATAAAAGTAAACTTTATTTTATTGAAATTGGAACTGTGCTTCCTGCCCACCCCAACCCTAAATCTGGGACATATGGTCACCATACCCATGGTTTACTTAGACTAAGCCATGCTCCATGTCTAGCAAACCAACATATGCTTTAAAAACAAACAAACAAACAATAAACAGTTACAACCCCAGGGATCAGTGTGTCTTTGTTGCTAGGGCTTTGGTATTATTAAAGCCCTGTGTTGTGTCTATATTTAGAATCAGTGAGTTGCCCAAGAACACATAGCCAGTTACCAGCAAAGTACTAGAACTCAGGTCTCCTGACTTCCGAGTCCAGTGCCCTTTGCATTGTACCACATTTATTCCCTTTGAAGTAATGTGAATGTTTGTGCCAGAATTCTCTCTCTCTCTGCATATGGAAATTTCAATGTACAGAACACACTTCCTTGTACTTTCTTGTACTTTCTTGTACACCTGTTAGGATTGGTAAAACCAGACAGGAATCTTCATTAATGATGACTAAACATATAGAGTTCTTTGTATTTTTTAAACATGCTAATGTAAAAGTCCATTGTGAAGGTTGGCAGGTTTTGAAAATTCCTCATCATGCTGCTGATGACCAAAAAGTGTCTAATTTCAGGGAGCAGCCAAATTCTGCTTCATCTGCAGTCATCTGGTATGTGTTCAAGGTTTTAGCTATTGGCTGTGGAAATCATTCCAAATGCTATTCTTTCCTATTCATTCCTATCTATGCGTCTTCTTACCCCCACCAGCTTTTAGACTTCAGAGAGATATAAAGACAACTCTCTCTGTCGACTTTTATCCAGTTTATATATACAGAAGGCACTGCTTTAATGCTTGAATGAATAAATGAAGCCAAGACCTTTGTTACTCCTTCCTAAGAAAATTAAAGCATTGAGACTATAAGCAATCAGTTTTAATATTTAGGATCATTGATTTAAAAGGAGAGAAGTGATTTAGAGGAAGATGGAAACTTAAACATTATTTTGTCCAACCTCTTCATTTAATAGATGAAGAAATTAAAATCTAGGGAAATTATGTGACTAGCCCAAGATCACAAACCTAGTATGTACCAGATCTGGAGTTCTGACCCAGGGCCTTGAATTCCAGTAGTCATTCTGCTAAAATCAACCATTCTGATAAAAATTTTTGGTTTAAAAAAAATTGAGTTCATTAGATAAAACAAAGTTTCATATTATTGTGCATTTCAGTTATCTATGACACATATATGCCAAAGTTCATAAAGGCCCTTATTCATAGTTAATATTCCACTAAATTTGTTGCAGCCCTTGGAGAAGACTCCTTAGTTAAAGCCAAGAGATATCTATCTAGTCATGCTGGAAAACCAAAATACATGAAGATTATAGCATGAAGATGGATGGACAGCACATTGAGCTAGTCTACTTATAACTATACTTAAATTTATATAAGTACATGGCAGTTGGGTTCAGAATTAAGATATTGGATTAGATGTATTCGGGGAAAGCACATAGTACTTCCAATGACCCTAACTTGCTTGTTGTTGTAAAAGCTATATATTTAACACTGTTATTCTATCTACTGATGCTACATGGCTAAAAATCTTTGAAAAGTCAGATCTCAGAAGAATCATAAATACATGTAAGCCCAAGGTCAATGGAAGATGCATAGAGGCTTGCAGCATAGGGCATGAGCCAAAAGCCATTGTACAATGCTAATCAAAAGGCGCTTGAATCTAGAGGACTTGGATCTGATTCCCAGCTATCACCCTATGTAAAATAGGGAAAGGGATAAGTCCGTCTAGTATCTGGAGCTAAGGATAAGCAATTGATTTGTCTCTTTATTGTATCTCCATATGATATTAAAAGAAGCAGAGTGGGCCCTGGCGCAGTAGATGAATCCTCCTTCTGGGAATAAATAGAAAGGCATGGCGAACAATAGCAAGTGATTAGAAGGGTTCTGTTATGAACTAGTTATGAGCTCATGGATTTGTTTGGTAGAATCTAAGCTCCCGAGGAATGGTCTGTTTTCCTTTTTGTCTTTTTGGCCTCAGGACAGTGCCTGGCATATAGTAGGCATTTAATTAAATGCTTGGAGAACTGAATTGAGTCTAAATATCTGATAGGCTTACCTAGTAAATCAGTAAGAAATACTTCTGAAATTTTATTTACCTTGACAAGTGCAAAGCAAAAAGCATATAGTACTTAAAAGAAGTGCCACATAGAAAATATACTAAGCTTTTACTTTTACTTGCATTGACTGTAGGTCATTTTAAAAAATAGGAGTCAGCTAAAAGAGAATATAGTTTTATAAGCATTATTGAATAGAACAAGACATTTTAAAAAATCATGCATTTCTTCCTATGTGGAATACCCTATCTTCTCTTCTCTGCCTATCAAAATCTTGCCCATCCTTTAAGATCAACCTCCTTACAAAGACCTCCCAGACCACAAGTGCCTACAATGATTCCTTCTCCCTCTGAATTTAAATGTGAGTCATATGGGAGCTAACAATAGACCTCTTTGTAACATTTCTTATATCATATTGAACTCCTATTCTATTATTGAACTTTTCACATTGTTTTATCTTCTCATCTAGATTCTTTTTGAAAGCAAGAATGATTGGCATAATAGCAAGAAGAAAATACTGGTAGTTTAGTTCCAGCTCTGAACCTTACTATTTGTGTGATCTTAGGCCATGTTTTTTTTCTCTCTGGACCTCTTGTTTCTTCACCTATTTACCTATCACCCTATATTAGATGATCCCAAAGATTTAAACATTTCATTTTAATAAACATTTTAAAGTACCAAGAATCTTTCCTTTCCTTCAAGACAGTTCAATGTCCACCTTCTCAATGAATTTTTTTCCTGTTCCTCTTTCCTACTATTAATACCCTCTCCCCTCCAATCAACCCATATCTATTTTATATATACCTTTATCTGTTGTTGTAATGGTGGTTTGCCCTTCATTTTTTGAAGACCATTGACATTATGGAGCAATGTCCTGACTTGTGTATGAATTGGATTTAAGTAAGGTAGTTGCCCAAAGCTACCAGTAGTCTCACTCTCTCTACCAGACTCATTAAAGTCCAGTGGCAGGACAAAAGTCAAGATGTTTGGTGGTAGCCCAGGATGCAGTGAATGACTTTGATTCAATGAACAGGCATTTATTAAGCACCTACTATATACTCTTGGCACTGGAGATTCAAGTACAGAAAAAGGAGGGTCTAGAATAGAAACTTGGAGACTAACCATAATTAATAAGTATACTATGGAGGATGATGAAGTGGCCTTCATATAGGTTGGAGCAAAACTAGAAGAGGTCAGTTTAATGAAAACTCAGAGGAAATGAGGAGAGAATATGGATCACTAAATGTTAGGAAACAATTACTAAAAATTGGATCAGCCTGGAAAAAATTTTATAAAAAGGAAGCTCAAAGGGGACGAATATCCAGAAGGAGAGGATGGTCAACAGTGTCAAATATAACAGATAAATCAAGAAGGACTAGAACTGAGAAAAGAGCATCAGATTTGGCTAATAAAAGATTACTGGTAATTTTGGAAGGAGAAGTTCAGTTAAATGTTGAGAATAAAAACCAGATTAAAACTGAGGTTGAGTAGTGAGTGAGAGAAGAGGAAATGAAACTTTATCAAGGAGGAGGGATATATATTGATAACTTAAGGTGATGGCTTTATTCTTCCTAACTCTTGACCTTAGAATGGACCACCAATATCCACTTAGGTTCTCCCTTAAATTCCCATGCTTTGCAATTCCTCTTCACTTTTCAATTTCAATCCAACAGTTATCCATTTCATGTCTACATCTAAAGATGAGAGACATGTGCATATTTGAAGGCAAGAGGAAGAAATCACTAGATAAGAAAAAGTTGAAGATTTGAAAGGAGGATGATTGAAGTTTCATCCTCTTGGAGAAGACAAAAAGGGAAGGTATAAAGTACAAATAAAAAGGGATTGGCCTTGATGGAGAGAAAAGTCATACCTTTGTTAAAGACTGGGGGAAAGAAGGAGACAATGGAGGAAGGGAATGAAGTCAGGGAGCTTATGAGAGATGAGGTATGAGGAAAGGTTATAATAAGACAGAAATTGGAAAGTTAGGTAATTTAATGGATAATCTAAGTGGATATTATAAGTTAAGGAATGAGAGAAAAAGGAGAGAAAAATGGTGAACCAGGTGCTCAGTTTCTTAAGAGGAAAAAATGACTTGGGCAAGTCATTTTGGTATAGCTACCCTTAATTTGGATCAGGTAGAAAAATTGGATTAAATTTTGATTTCTGATTGAATAGGAAGAAGATTTGCTCACATACCATAGGAGATTACCTGGTGGTAGGGAGATATAACATACAGACAAAGAAAGGAAAATTATGTATCTTAAAGCTCTTAGGTTCTATACATCCTGTGTGATGTGTCCATATAGTCCCATGAATACAGAGTCTAGGAATTCTCTTTGCCTGTGGTAGACAATGCATATTTGTTGATTGAAAATTTGATTTCTTGAACAAGTAATAAGCTGGGATTCAGAAAATTTAGGTTTCATTTTTGTATATCATTGAGCCTCTCTCTCCCTCTCGGTCTCTCTGTGTATGTCTTTCTGTTTCTGTCTGTCTCCTTCCTGATGTCTCCCTTTTTTTCTTTTCTCTCTGCCCCCTCTATCACTCCCTATCTCTATATGTCTGTATTTGTCTCTGTATCACTGTCTCTTTCTTTCTGTCTCTTTTTCCCTCCTCCTTCAACAAAATGCTTTGCCTCTCTAGTGGTTTATTTACTGCTTTTGTTCATACTTGCCACAAATCAAGGATGTGGAGGGAATTAATAGGTATAAAGGTACATTTGAAAGATATAGCTATGTAAATAAGACATATTAATTTTGAGACTGGAGATTCTTAGTTTCTCTAAAAGGAATACCCTCATTCTTGTCAAAAATAATTCAACAAACATTTATTCAAGATTCACCAATTCTCTGCAAAGGCCTCCTGCTTGGTGCTCTGGCTATTGACTTAAGAACCTAGATTCTCTTGTTGGTTCCTAAATGGGTATTCCATTAAACAATATGGAGACTTTTAAAAAGATTTCCCTTTGGTTATTTTCCTCATTTTTACTGTAGTGGAAATGCAACCCTCGCCCCCCATCCCACCACCCCAAGGATCCTAAGAAATTGCTGTATTATTTACCAGTTTGCAAATGCAGTAATTTGTCTCTTACACAAAGGAATTTCCACTTCACACAGTTGCAAATTGATTACTCCCTTTGAGCTGCTAATTGTGTTCTTCGTATTTTTCTCCCCTAGCCCCTGCTTTTTCCTTTCCTTATACACATCTCACCAGGAGAAAGAGTATATAATCAGGAAAGGACCAATGTTCTAGTTTTCTTTTGAAAAATACTGTCAAAAGATTATGAATTCTTATCATTGTGAATAGTCAAATCCTTCCTCCCCTCAAATAAATACTCTGTGAAGAGCTCATTTTTTAAAAAGCAAAATAAATTCATTGTAATGAGTGTAAAAGTGAGGGATTACAGTTGCAAATCCATTGCACTCCACTGGTACCCCTACAATGGAAAAAAAAAAAAAGAAACTAAATGCAGGAGTTCATGGATAGATTTCAGGGAATCTATGACCTTGAATGGGAAAAACAAATTACATATTCATTTCAGTAATATTGGTTTCTTTTCTAATCCCATGGATTTTGTTTTTTGTATCTAAAAACATTCTCAGAAGTCCATAGACTTAACCAGACTGCCAAATGGTCCATGACACAAAAACGGTTAAGAATCACTGATCTAGAAAGAGGCCTCCAAAATGCACCATGAAAGATCTGAGGAAAACAGTGATGACCATTCCTTGGGAGAGAAGGCATAAATGAGTTGTGAAGTTGTGATTTGTTCCCTTAGGGGGATGCCCATATGCATGACAACACACATCTGTTGATGACTGGAGGATGAAGGAAAATTAATTCACTGAGGAGGCAGAATGGTATTAGTGGGTATGAGCACTGGAATTCAGATGAGAAGGCCCCAGGTTCCAGTCCAGTCTCCAAGACTTACTACCCATGTAAGTATGGATAACCCACTTGAACTCTAAAGAATTCCAATTTCTTCATCTGTAAAAGCAATCACTCAAGTATTTATTAAGCTGCTATGTGCCAGAATACAAATACAAAGAATGAAATGATTCCTATTTGCAAAGAGTTTACATTTTAATGGGGGAGATAAAAATACATATAAAATTTACAGACCATAAATACAAAGTTAATTTAAAAAAGTGGGGCTATAGAAATGTGAGTCACTACTATTATTCATTTTGGCACTATTTCTCATGAGTCCTCTACTTCCCCTGCAACCTTCTAAGTTCTCCTTACAGTGCAAGAGACATCTTTTTTTTCCTCCCTTTCAGGTTTAGAATAACATATTTCCTTTACCATAAAAGAAATAAATGTACATTAGCCAATACTTAAATGTGTGAGACAGTAAGACCTTATGATTATTGTACTCTTCCAGAAGGTTCTGCAATCCCTTTCCATCAGGCCCTTGTGAAGCTTACTCCAACTATTGATGCATCTATTGGCTGCCATTAGGCTCAATTTGGGCATAGCAGTATAATTTAGACACTAGCTTTTTAAAGGACAAAAGCAAGAATCTACTACCAGGTAGGCCTTGCTATTAAATCTTGGACAAATACAAATACTCTGTGTGACTGGGTGGTGGGGGTAGGAGGCAAGGGATTGGGAGAATCTTCATTCCCTGCCTCTTTTATCTGTTGGTGGTTATTATCTTTTATATATTCGTGATATCCCTAAGTGATGACTTTTGACTCAAACTTTAGTTGGATTTAAGTGTGGCAGAGATGCACAAAGTCAGCCTCTCTCTTCCAGAGTCATTGAAACCCAGTGGCAAGGTAAAAGTCAAGATGGTGATGGATTGAGATGTAATGGATGACCTTAGTTTCTTGTTACAGAAAAAGAAGAACTAGGCCTCTAACTGTAACTCCAAATTGCTATGATTTTTAGGAATGCCCTATTTTCTACTAGTTCCCAGACCATCTGCTACTTTTGGTTGGGTGGGGGAGGACTAGAGAGAATAATTCTAAGAAGGGAAAACAAAAACAAACCTAGAAGAGATAGGACAAAGAAGTCACTGCCATACACAGAAAGAAGGAATGGATACATTGAGAAAGTTTATGTTGTTTTGTTTTTTTAATCCTACTCCCCCAAACCCAAAATCTTTAATCTTTGCAACACTTCAAGCACTGGCTATGTAGGATAATAAAATAATTTATCCAGTGTAGAACATACCAACTTAATGGCATATATGAATTTTCTAGGCCTATTAAATGACAAAGATCCTCTCTAGAACCTTGCTTTTTAAATCTTATAACCCTATTCAGGATGGATAGTGTTAAGTATTCATGTTGGGTTTTAATTTGCTTTATTCTCAGGGCAGTCCATTTTCTTTTCTGACAAAAGTAATATCTGTAAGAGACAAAAAAAAATGTTTTTTTTACTGCTGCCCACCATTGCTGTTGCAGACCCCACAAGCTCCAATTTCATTTTATTGGTATAAAAACACATTTAAGCTAAAACTCCCCTAGTGGCAATTTTTATAAATGTCTGTAGATAAGATTGTTATTCTCTAAAAGATGTCATTTGCTCAAAAAAGAAATTTGATCTGCTTTCATTTCCTGAAAATAATGGATTATTTCCCATTTTCATTGGGTTGTTATGGGTAGAAAATTATGGTAAAGCATTACTCCCTAACTTCCATTTTATAACAAGCATATACTTTATAAGGTCCCCCCCAATTTTCCCCAGATTTTTGAGAGATAAGTATTAGAGTATATTTTCCCCTTTCCTTTCATGCAAATATTCTGAGTACATAGGAGAAAGGCCTAATCTTAATGTAAAAGGTTGCATCTTAATGTTCCAATTCTATAAAAGTCAATGGTACTTTTGTTTGGGGATTTCTCCTTTTCTGAGGAATCTTGAATATCTGAAAAGTGATGATTTTCACACTTTGTCTGTTTGAGGCCTGTTTCCTCAAATTATATGCAATCATATTTAAGAGGAGGGGCATTTCATTGAATAGCTGTCCCCCCCCACACACACACACACACTTATAATTACATATAATAGTCCTGTTTTTTTTTTTGTCCAGCCCCTTGGAATCATTGCTGTAAGAAACTTAGTGAGAAAAGAGATCAGGAGTTCTGAACCCAAGAGCCTCTAGAATAACAGTGTTTGCTGCCTGCCCAGCCCATCCTAATTCCCCACCTCTACTGCCAAGCATCACTTGGAGAAATGATCCCTGGGGAAAACTATGGAAGACCCAGAAAAGAAAGTTCCCATCACTAAAGTCCTTGACACTATTGATTCGTTCAGCATCAGCAATGGATATGATTTTATCAGTGGAAACAGTATTAAAGAAGAAGCATTACCATTTTGCATTTTTTTTTTGGTCCATGGAACTCTTCCATCTGACATGCAGCTGAAACCTAAATGTGTTTGCCTCTCACAGTAGAATGTGAGAGCAAGGACTGGCTTATGTTTCTCCTTACATCCTCAGAGCTCAGCAGAAGGCTTTGACCATAGTAAGTGATAAATAAACCCTCATTCATTCATTTATTCATGACAGCACATATATTCAGCTTTTCTGAACTATATAGTTGTAAAGAGTTGCCTGGGTCACTCAAAGATTATATGACAGCCCGTTTAAGTCAGAAAAATCTGGGTTCATTTCCAGGACACTTCTTTTTGCCATTTAAAATCCTCAGGGCCCGAGATGGGCAGTTTCGTTTCTGCTTTCTAGGACTCGTGATCTGAAGGTATAGAATCTTCAGGTAGGTATTTTAGAAGGAAGAGTGAGATGTGATGATAAACTGTCAAATTATCCAGGACTAGGGAAAAAGGAAGAAAGGGAGGGAGAGAATTTGGAACTCGAATTTTACAAAACAAATGTTAAAAAATTTTTTTACATGTAATTAAAAAATATTAAAGAATAAAAAAGTTATGTTTAGGAGATGGTAAGTTTTTTTTTTTTATTTCCAGGGCTCAAATATATGATGAATAGTGGTTCTGCCATAATTATGGGACAGCATTCTTTAACCTAAAGGTACAAAGTGAACCTATGTAGGAGCATCCAGGTGGCTCAGTGAATATAAAGCTAGGCCTAGAGACAAGGAGGTCCTGCAATCAAATCTGGCCTCAGATATTTCCTGGTTATGTGACCTTGGGCAAGTCACTTAACAGAAAATGTCCAAACCTTACCACTCTTCTGCCTTGAAATTGATGCTTGGTACCAATTCTAAGACAGAAGGTAAAGTTGCTTTTTAAGAAAATTAATCTATGGAATATAGTGCTATCCAAATATTTTTTCATCATCTTTTGGCCGGAAAAAGTGAGGGAGCTGTTTTATTCTAATGGAGTGGAGGGAAAAAGGATCTAAAAATAAAGCTGTCATTTTGAATTAGTTTAAAATGGAATTGTTTCACTACATTGATCATGTAGCTTTTTCTTCTGTTTTCTTCCTAGAATTAGTTTGATATCTTGTGACTTGTTTGGGATTTTGATTTGAATTTAAATATCAACCAAATGAGACACTGACAGACCCATGAATTTAAAAAGAAAATCAATCCAGGGAAATTATAACCAAAATAGCATCTAATTATGAAAGCAATTGTGTTGCTCTTAGATCTGAGTCCTTCCTCTCTGAGGGAATAGGAGCTAGATCTGAGAGCAGTGTTATTATTGGATGATTCTCCTTTCACTTCAAAAAATAAAATCATGTCCTCCCCCTCCCTAATACCTATACCTTAGAACCACAGAATTTCAGAGCTAGAGTGGCTCTTAGCAACCACCTAATTAAATAATAATAAAAAAGAAATTTCCATTTAAACATATCTAACAAATCTTCCCCACCACCTTTTAGAGAGGCTCCTTCTACTTTTGACCAGCTGCAATTGTCAGACAATTTTTCCTGACATCAAACTTAAATTTGTTTCTTTGAAACTTCCACCCACTGCTCCTAACTGCCCTGTGGGGCCAAATAGAGCAAATCTCGATAATCTTTCTCATATTTTAGAAATGTTCATATAATGCCTTATGTGGGGAAAGTTGTTGTTATTATTGCAATTGTTATTGGTGTATTATAGATAAAGAAAGGGAGGCTCAGATTTTTGAGTGACTTTCCCACCATTATTAAGTATCAGAGGAAGGATTTCAACCTAGTTCTCTTAAGTGCAGCCAACCTAGTGAAGAGCCCTCAGAATGTACCTAGGAAAGCTTGCAAGTGAAAGACATGTAGTCGGTCGTCAGACCTGTAATTGAAGACTCTCTACCTGGTAGGACCTGGCAGTTTTCAAACTACTGGTATAACCTTTGAGAATCCAGGGACACTTCATTCTATAATGTCAGTGTGAAATCACTACATTTCAGATTTCGGCTATCACCTTGTTCAACAATAGGAATGAACTAAAGATTCTTTACTACTTCATAACTAGCAAGTGGTCTAGTTTTTGCTGGAAGACGTTCAATGAGAAGAAACTCTCGTTTTGGAGGAAGTTCATTCTGTTATCTAAGACTTTAATTACTGGGAAATGGAAACTTCTGGGGTACTCCAGTAGAATCTTGCAACTTTTCAATGAACCACTTTCAATTACTCTTTTATCAAAACTTTCCCTAAAAAGATGCTTCTCATATTTATTTTCCTAAAGAAAATAATCAAACAATAGAAGAATGAAGAATAAGACCAAAATCCAAAGAAGCTCTTTTTAGGGAATTCCTACCATGTCCCCAGTTTTCCTATGTAATTTCCCCTTTTCTGAGAATAGCAAATAAACAATGATATAGTCTTTATACACTTATGACAAAACTTGGGTTTGAAAAAGTAGAAGCTAGATTGTAATTAAGATTTAAACTATTGGTACATACCATAAGAGTTCTAAGTGTTATGGAAATGGGTTTTGAGTGATAATACCTGTATAACCCAGTGGAATTGCTTGTCAGCTCCAGGAGAGGGGAAGGAAAGAGGAGAGTGAGAGAACATGAATCATGTAACCATGGGAAAATATTTTAAAATAAAGTTATATTTTTAAAAAAGAGTTCTAAGTGTTTTGGTTTGTGTTCACCCCAAATTTATGATGGCGTTAGAGATATGAATTAAGTGTGAACAAGGCCTCAATTTTTTAATCTCTCCATCTATGGATCAGTCAAAGACATTAAACCCAATGCATTTTTGTATGTCCTATGACTTCTGTTAAATAGTAAGCCAGTTTGGAACTCAAAATTATTATCCAGGATTGAACCAAGATCATCAGGTCAATAGGTGTAATTGATCCCTGAGAGATAATCATTGGAAAGTGAGAGGGGAGGAGAAAAAGAGTCTCTTTCTGGAATTTGTGAATACTGAAGGGACAAAGGATTTAGACTTCTCATTCTAGCAGTTTATTCAGGATAGTAGAGTACCATTAGTATCTGCATTAGGAACCAAAACAAAATGAGGACAGACAGCTTCAGGACTCCACAAGGATCCCACCATGATGCTATACCATGTCTATGAGGAACTCCATGAATATCCATAAAAAATTTCCACCACCCAGGAGATAAAGTTGCCCCTTTGACATGTATATTTTCTAAACTTGAGTCCACTTTTCCTCAGACTCTATATGTACTGGTTGGAGGTCACATCTCAGGGAGGTGGGGGATGTTTTATACCAATTGTCATTATGCCATCTTAGTAAATATCCTTTTCTAAAAGCTCCTTAAATCTGGCTAATTGATATAAATTGATAATCACGGGGTAGGGGGAAGCACAGGGGCAGGAGCTGGTGATCTATAGGATTAGAAAATCACCATGGTCCCAGATCCTAGAACACAAAAGGTAGAAATTGTATCTGCCCTCTGATGACTTGCCTTCCCATTGAGAGTAAGAGTTGTTATATTGACCCTTAATCCTGTGCTACATAAGAATTCCTTTTAAAGAAATCTTTTCCAGTATCAAAACTATAGGCTAGCAGTGGCTTCTGGTAATTTCTATGTCTTTAGCTCTATGGAATTTTCCATTCTGAGTACTCACCTTATTACTTTAATTCACCATTTGTTCCTTTTTTGATTGTTCTTTTCCTAGTCACATAGTGAACTCAGTTGGTGTAGTCAGATGCATATCTGGTATAGATTCTTTTTGTCCCATTCAATCTATTATATTGAAGTCTTACCTCCATTTCCTAATGAAAATCCTCTACCCATTTTTCTCCCATTTGGGTAATTCAAACTATATTTACAATGATGAGTGCCCCAAGTATGGTATAGAATCATAGTATTGAGGAACCATAAGGCCATGGGTTCAAAACTGAAAGGAACCTTAGAGACCATCTAGTCCAATCTCCTCATTTCACAGATAAGGAGATTTAAGTTCAGAGAAGTTAAGCAATTTTCCAAAGGTCACACAGAGAACAAGTGGCAGAACAGGGTTTTGAGACCACTCTTTTGACTCAAATCCATCCTTTCCATCCTATCACCCTTCTTCTTTAGAGGGGGAAGAGAGGTTAGAGATCATGCAGTCCAACCCTTCCATGTCATAGATTAGGAAAATAAGTATCAATTCAAAGACAAAAGAGCAGTAAGGGCCAGACAACTGGGGTTAAGTGACTTGCCCAAGTTCACACAGCTAGGAAGTGTCTGAGGTTAGATTTAAACTCAGGACCCCCCCCCCCTTCAACTGTAAGCCTGGTGCTCTATCCACTGTGCTATCTTGCTGCCTCTGTATTCCTTTTTATAGTAACCCTTATATGGCCATTCAGACTCTCCTTAACTACTTTAATGACAGAGAGCCTCAGAGATAGCCTTTTGGTGGTAGAATGAACATTAAAGGAAGAAGAGAAGAATCTGGATTCTAGTCCGAGCTCTGTCACCTATGTGACATTGGACAAATTACCTAACTTTCCTGAATCTTCATTCCTCCTCTATAAAATGAATAGGTATAACTAAATGATCTAACTCTAGAATTTATGACTTTTTCCACAAGTCTGTGAGGGATTCTTCGCTCAATACATATGAAAAAGTTCTTGCTATAATTCCACTGTCTGAAGTCACAGAGAGTAGATAGGATTTTGAATATTTGAAGACACCTATTATGGCTGGCCTCAGTCATTTCCTCTGCAGTTCCTTCGACAGTGTTTCAGTCACATGTTCTCTGATTCTTTCATCCTCCTGGACTCTTTTCCCTATGTGCACCATAGTTTATCAACATCCCTCTTAAAATTTGGCATCTAAGTTACCCATCCATTGGGGAGAAGCTAAACAAATTATGGTATACAAAATATAAACAAATATTACTATGATGTAAGAAATAACAAATCTGTAGTTTGTCCTTCCTTTTGAAGAAGACCAATGACATCACAGGGAGATATTTTGACTTGAACAGGAATTGGATTTACAAGAGGCACAGCTGTGCAGCCATCGACCTTACCCTTCCAGAGTTATCCAAGTCCAGTAGCAAGACAAAAGTTGGGATGACTGGTGATTGCCAGGGTGCAGAGGATGACCCCTTGGCACCTTCCAGCTCTGAGCTCCCCACTGCCTTCCTGACCTTTGGAACAAATTGCTCTCATCTGCTCATTTCCCTGGGAAGAAGTCTTCATATGCTTAGGACAGACATCCCCTCAGTCACCGTGGGTTTGAGGTCGGTCAGGTACGCTTAACCTAGTGTAGCCTGTTTGCTGAGCTGGTTTTACTGGAGGGTGGCTGCTGCTCTTGCTACAGCTTCTTGGAGCCACAAGTGAGAGGCGGTTGAAAGGTTGAGGCCAAAGGTAGATGAGCAGCCCTGAAAAGGGCTCAGACAGCCCTCACACCCCAGGTGCTAGTCCTCTTTAAGCACACCATACACACCTACAAAAGACAAATATGATGAATACAAAGAAACCTGGGAAGACTTGTATAATGGCTATAACAAGTGCTCTGCTATAAATGGTGTAAAACAAAATAAGCAGTGAAAGGAAAAAATATATACACATAGCTGTCTACAATAATATAAATGGACAGAATAGTAAAACTAAAGTGAATACTATAAATTATAATGTCAAAACTTGACCCTGTAAAGAGCTGAGAAATGTAGCTCTCACTGTTGACTATAGAAATGGAGGACTGTTGATGTGGAATATTATTTATAATTACCAAAAAAAGGAAATGATGTACATAAGCACATAAGAGAAGCAAGGAACTACCTTTCTGATCTTTTGATAGATGAAGGGTTCCTGGCCAAACAAGGGAAAAAGAGGATCATAGAAGATCAAATGGACTATTTTTTAACTTTTTGAACAAAATGAATTCCATTAAAATTAAGGAATCAGGGGGGAAATCTTTATAGCAAGTTTCTCTGATAAAAGTCTTATGTTGGGGGGCAGCTAGGTGGTGGATTGAAATCCAGGCCCAGAGACAGGAGGTACTGGGTTCAAATCTGGTCTCAGACACTTCCCAGCTATGTGACCATGGGCAAATCACTTTACCCCTATTGCCTAGCCATTACCACTCTTCTGCCTTTGAGCCAATACCCAGTATTAATTCCAAGATGGGAGGTAAGATTTTATTTTTTAAAGTCTTGTATCCAAGCTATAGAAAACACTGATTCAAATGTACAAGAATGAGTCATTCTCTAATAGATCAATAAGTTATTTTTTTCCTACCTCATAGCCTTTGAATTGTCAGTGATGATGAGAGAGGAAAATAAATGTTAGAAAAGACTTTGGGAAAGTGGACACAGTGTTGATAAAGTTTTGAACTGGTATAGCTATTCCTCAAAGCAATTTGGAATTTTACCTGAAAACTCACTGAACAGTGCATATGCTTTAATCCATCAATACCGTCCTTGGCATGAGCCCTAAAGAAATGAAAAAGAAAAAGAACTAAAAATTTAAAAATATTTATAGAGTAGCAAAAAAAAAAAATCCTAGAAAATTAAGGGGATGCTTACCTATTAGGGAACAGCTAAAAATCCTGGCCTATTAATATAATGGAGTATCAGAAGAAATGATTAAATGTACAATTTCAAAGGAAATTGGAAAGATCTCTGAGATGAAGCAGAATAAAGTGAGGTATTAGGAGAACAATTCGTACAATCAGCATATATAAAGAAAAATAATTTTGGAAGACTTCAGATCTCAATGTAGGGACAAACAAGCTTGAGAGGTGAGGCACATAAAAAGCAGAATGAGAGGTATATTTTTGAACAAAGCCAATGTGGAATTTTGTTTTGGATTTATTCTACAATTTTGTTTGAAGGATTTTAGTTTTCCTATTTCTTTCTTTAATCAATGGTAGGAAGGATTTGGAGGGAAAAACAAATGCTTAAAACATAATTGATGTTTTGATTGGTTTGGCTAATTTTTTTTCTTTTTCTTAATCTCAAAGGAAGGCTCAGTGCATAGAGAAGAAGGAATGTATCCAGAAGTGAGTGTGATATACAAACAAAAGGTGGGATGAAAAAAATTGTGACCTAGAAATGAATACAACAGTCCACATGTGGTCTGAACCATAGTGAGAACTGGGGAACCTTTCCTTTTTCTGAACACTACCCTCTCTTTAATGCAAACTAAGCTCAAATAAGCTTTTGTGGTAATCCCATCATATAATGCTGACTCATATTGAGTTTGTAGTCAACTAAAATCCCCAAGGCTTTTCACTGTGAGTTGCTGTTGAACCACATCTCTTCAACCCTTTATTTGTGCCATTGATTTTTTAAAAACTTTATAACAAAATGTAAAAATAAACATAGAAGCATGTATTAATTCTTTTAAATTTTGAAGGGCAGGGCTTTCTATATTTATTCCCATTAAATTTCCATCTTCTTTTATTTGACTCACCTTTTGGGATACTAGTGCTCTTTGCCATTAAGCCAGCTATCTCTCACAACTCTGTTATTCCCAGATCTGATAGGTATGCTCTGTCTTCATCCATCTTGTTTATAAAAACACTGAACAGGACAAGGTCAAGAATTTCAGTGGCCAAATGAATTGGGATTCACCTGAACCTCCTTCAGGCCCCTACATACCACTAGAGGCCTCCCTTCAAGGGACACTGATTCATCAATCAATATCCTTTGGGGGAGAGTTATTCAATTAACTAGAACTTTTTTGAATCTCACCATCATCCAGGCCACTTTTCTCTGTCTTGTCCAGAAGATATCATGAGAGAATTTGTTAAAAGCCTTGCTGAAAGACACACAGAGTAGTCCTACAGTAGTCAGTGGGTAAAGGAAACAAGATTAGACAGACACAGTTTTTTTTGTTGTTGTTGTTGATGTTGTTTGATTTTTTATGATGAACTTGATGAACTTGGTCTGGTTTCTGGTGGTCACAGATTTCTTTTCTAAGGGCTCTAATACCACCTCTTTAAATAACCTTTCTAGAGTTTGGGAGGGACAGACATTGTGTATTGTGTTTAATGTACATAATTCCTTTCAACTTCTATGTATCTGTCTTTTCTGTTTGATGATAAGATTTTTCAGGGTAAGTACCCATATGTAATTTATATGCTATATCCTCCATGTTGTTTAGTCATTTGAGTTGTGCCCCACTCTTTGTGACTTCATTTGGGATTTTCTTGGCAAAGATATTGGAATGATTTCCATTTCTTTTTCCAGTTCATTCTCCAGATGAGAAAACTGAGGCCAATGGGGTTAAATGACTTGCCCAGGGACACCCAGCTAGTAAGTGTTGGAGGCCAGAGTTGAACTCAAGTCTTCTTGATTCCAAGTCCAGTGCTTCATCCACTGGGTCACCTAGTTGCCCCCATATTTTCTACAGCACCAGTTATGTAGTACAGCATGCCTACTAAGTGCCAATTATTGAAATATTCATAAAATTAACTTTGTATTAGGTTGTACAACCACGTGGTTCATTGTAGAGTATGCCTATCTGGGCTAGATGATTAGTTCAATAAGCATTTATTAAAAATACACTAAATCAAATGGGGTATTGGGGAAGAGAAGAGAAATATTCTGTGTTCCATTTTCATAAGGTAGTGGACAAAGGTCTAGACTGGAAGCCAGAAGTTTTAGGGTTCCAGGCCCTCCTTACTCACCTTTTCCTATGACCTTGGCCTTGCTACTTAACTTTTATGAGACTCGGTTTCCTCATTTGTAAAATGAGAATAATAATGAGCAGCTGGCCTATTTCACAGGATTATTGTGAAAACCAGGAAAAAGAATGTAAACAAAAATTCCAAAGTTTTATACAGATGTAAGCTGATTATAATTATGATACAGAAATAGTGTTAGATAATGTATGGATAGAAAGCTAATCTTGAAGCCAAGAAGACCTGAGCTCAAGTCTTTACTCTGGCATAATGGTTGTACAAACCTAGGCAAAGAACTTCACCTCAAAGTGCTCTAGTTCAGTGGTTTACACTTTTATTACTTTTTTTGCCCTTTTTTTAAACTTTTATTTATACTTGTTTACCCTTTACACTCTTGAAAATTATTGAGGACTACAAAGAACCTTTATGTATGTGATTTATATCTAGTAATATTTACCAGATTAGAAATTAAAATTGGCAAGTTTAAAATATTTCTTAATCATTTTAAATAGAAATAACAAACTTGTTACATGTTAGCATAACTAATATGTTTTTATTTTCTTCCAAAAAAGCTCTTCATTGAGAAGTGGCGTTGTTTCACATATTCTTGCAAATCTCTTTAATGTCTAACTTAATAGAAGACAGTTGGATTCTCATATCTGCTTCTGCAATATGTTGTTTTGATTGAAGTATCTGAAGACATCCGGTCCTACACAAATATGTAGTTGGAAATGGGAAGAGTATTTTAATAGGAAAATAACATATTAGTATTATTATAAAATAGTTTTGCCTTCAAGGATCCCCTGAAAAGGTCTTGGAGACTCCCAGGGGTCAACTGACCACATTTTGAGAACCTTTGCTCTAGGCAACCCTTTAAAGCTAAATGTTGCAGAAAAGATTGCAATCTATATGGGTGGGTTTTTCTCATCTGGGAGTTCTCTGTACTAATAAAAACAGAGTTCCAATCTATCCTAAGAATAATATTTAATAGCTTTACAGTTGATTAATCTTTTCTGTTTTGTTTTTTTGTTTTGTTTTTTTAATTTTATCCTTTCAACAACCCCATATGAGGAACAAGGAAACGGGCTCTTAAGGGTTAAATGACTTACCTAAGGTCACAAGACTGGTAAGTGGCAGAGGTAGATCTCTGATTCAGGTCTTTTGATTTCTGGTCTAGAGTCCATTCTGCTAGGTCATCCTGGTCCTCTAACTATTATAATCATTACATCCTAGTTGAAAGCTGCAATGATTTGTCATCTACTAATAATCACACTATTCTGAAAAAAAAAAGAAAGAAAACAACTGGCTGTTTTTGGAGAATAAAAAACCTTTCAATGTTATTTTGCACCTGAATGTTAAGTAATCAGGATTCATCCAGGCAGACATTTTTTGGACAAGTTAAATTCAGGAAATTTTGCAGTATGAGTCTAAGGATTTCATGTAAGAGGGAGTGCTCTTAATATTCCCCCAGGATACACCACAAAGGAAAGTACTTGCTGTGACTAAATGCATCTGCCCAGAGGAAAGAGGAATAGTAGAATTTCCATATAACCTGTAAACTAAATTCTATACTGAGATTGTTCCTCTTGAAGAATAAAGTACCTCCTTAATGCCCCTTTCTTATCATCAGGAGCTAAGATGCTCAGTTATTATTAATAAGGTTTAAAATGAGATTCAATGAGAACCTTTTTGCCTCAGTTTCTTCATCTGTAAAATAATAGAGCTGACTAGAATAGATCATATCTAAAGTTCCTCCAAATTTTATCATCCTAAAAAATTTAATTAACTGATATTACACACTGAACTTGACTTAGGCTGGTCTAGTGTTTGGGTTCATGACTGTAATGAAATGAGGTACTTATAGAGCACCAAAAATTCAACAAAAGAAGATTTCCTTGACCATAGCATGAATAGGATATTCAGCAGGGCACAGAACTAATTCTTTTGTATGTAGCCCTTCTGCTTCCAGATTTGCCATGGTGGTAAACCCAGTTAGCAAGATTTATCCAGCCTGAGATACTCCTGACCTGAGAGGCTTTTATACTTAGGGAAGCAGAAAGTACATCAATGGTTAGTGCTTAAGTCTACTTAACCAATTAAGTCTTAAGGACAAGAGGGAAAAGCCTATTTCCTTTTAGGGAAAAATAAGTCTATTCTGTATGGAGTAGTTGTTCTTAACATAACTGGAAAGGAAAGTCCCATTTGGTTGTTTTTATGTATGGAATTATGTATTTTGGAACTGCAATCAGAGAAACCATCTGGTTTAACACATTCATTTTGTAGATGAAGAAATTAAGGACTAGTGAGATGAAATGATATACTCACAGTTAGATAATGGAAGACCTGTAACTGGAACCCAGGTTTCCTGATTTGTGATCCAGGATTTGTTCTACCATGCCAGGCTAATTCAGTAAGTAATGCCTTTCTTTGTTAAATCACCCTCTGGTGAGTCCTTCATAGGATGAAACTTTATTGAAGCTTTCCTTCAAAAATATCATCTAAGTTGCTTCTCCCTATCATATTGAATTACAGCCCCTTAATCTTTGTGAGGTGACGATGCCAGAATAGAAAGATTTGTTCCTATTATCCCTTTTGGCTTCCATTTGTACCTAACAGTTATTGGAATAGCTTAGTGAGTTTCCAAAGTTCACAGATCAGCAGGATAAAAACAAAAGCTGTCCAAAGATTAGGGTTACATTTCTCCTAGAAAAATCTCAAGAATTGAGACAGACAGCAGATAACTTAAGGGTGCCATCCCATCAGGATATAGATTAAAGATCCATTTTAGACATCTATATTGGATTTAGACTACAGGACAATAAAACTCTTAGAAAATGTATTGTTTAAAAATTCCATATAGTATCGGATGTCTCTCTTTGTATGCATATATGTATTTTATGTATATGTAGACAGATGTTTATGTGACTGGACCACATAATAGGTACATATGTATCTATATATGTGCATATCCATTATGTGTGCACAAATTTTTATGTACACACATAGACCTTTGTATGTACATATGTATATGGTCTGGACCTGCAGCTCGATCAGTGTAGACATTCTTTTTGAGGAAACTTCGTCCATCAGTGAAGATCAGTAGCAACTCATCCATAATTCAGAATTCTAGAGAAATGCCTAAGTGGATGTGACTCGCTTGCCTCTGATCACAAAGCCAGTTTATTTGAGAGACAGAACTCGAAATCAGATCTTCTCAATTCCAAGGCCAGCCCTCTAACCATTATGCCTCAGTATTCCGTATGTATTTCAGAGTGATTGGCTAATCTTACCAGATTCTGTTCAATGTATAAACAATTGCTCTATCTTCCCCAGAGTCAGTATTATACTCACATTTCTATCACCCCATGTGCCTCTTTTGTGAAGTCAGGCACAGCCTACCCTAGTATACAAAATAAAGAAAAGAGGATGGAGGAGAGGCCATCTGGTACTTAAACAGAAAAAAAAAGAAAAAAGCTGCTGCCACAATAGCTCCTTCCTATTCCTTCCAAGGACCCACAACAGCCAGCTCCTTCTCTATGTGTGGATGTATATTCACTTAAACATATGGCTCGACATGAAGTTTTAAATCCTGAGACCTTCTAGTAGGGCTGCTGTTAGTTCCCCCAATGGGCTGCTCCGGGGGGAGTTCTCCCTCAGGATTATCTAACCCCTTGGAGAACAGAGTGACCTTGCCAAATGGGGCTGTCAGGTTTGACTTGGCTCACCTTTAGAAATCTTATTTGCTGGAAATAGGGAGAAATTCTGCCTTGGAAAAGAGTGTAGTACTTCTCCCTGAGCAGAGATAACAGATAGATTGTGACTACCCCAGTCTAGTTCTAGATGAGGTGAAGCTGTTGCTATTTCTGCCCATGGATGACCTGGCTGTCATTTTGCATTTCTTATCACTCAGCTAAGGTTTGAAAGCCTGAAGATTCATGTGACTTTGGGGACTCAGAATATATGGAGAGAGAAGTGAATGGAAATGCTCTTACATCATTCCAGTGTAATGGTATCTGTGACCTGAAATGTATTATATAATACCCTGGTATTCCAAAAGTCAGCTCACATTTGAAGAATTTTGCTATTTATTTTCTACTCTGGCAAAGTATAATTTGATAGATCATATTGTGGCTCCATTCTGGCTAGAGGTGAGTAACTCTTGATACTTAGCTTTCTTTTAGCGAGGGTATATATAAATCACTAAAAATGATAACTTTCCTTCAACTGAGGGTAAAGATTCATTTGCATTTTAATGCTATTTGTCTCTATGGAATCACTTATAAAGATGCTCTTCTTTGATTTTAAAAGGGTCCCCAAACCTGTTAGCATGCAAAGTTTCTTATTATGCATCATTTTCTCATTTATTTTGCAAAGTACTAAATGAACACAATTTTTCAGAGGAGGGTCCCTGAGGTTTTGTCTCAGGGTGACAACGTGGTGGTGTTGGTGGTAATGGGGGGGGGGAGAGAAAGAGGCATTTGTGGTTGCATTTGTATTTCCTTTCTGTACTGATCTTCTACCTTAGAAAGAAGAAGGGAAGGAGACTCTTAATTTTCTGGAGGGTCAATCCCAGGATTAGGAGAAGAGGAGTATTTGCCCAAGAAGTGCTGTTCATTCAGATCAGAGGTAGCTAAAGGCAGAGGGACAGTAGCCCAGGAATGAAGGGGGAGCAGGTGTGTAGTTCCTTGGACACCTATCCATGTAAGGAAAAGGGGCCCTTCATTGACTTTGCTTCTCCAGAAAGCAAATGTACTTCTCTGAATCTCACTCCCTTCCCTTCCAAGAAAGGGTACTTCAAGGACATTCCAGAAGTTTCAGGGAAGGCTCATCAGTAATGGGCTGAAAAGTAGTTGCAGAAATATTAAAGAGGCTATTCTAAAATCAAGCATTTCAAGCATCTTGGACACTTGGATAGGTGTCCAAGGAACTACACACCTGCTCCCCCTTCATTCCTGGGCTACTGTCCCTCTGCCTTTAGCTACCTCTGATTTGAATGAACAGCACTTCTTGGGCAAATACTCCTCTTCTCCTAATCCTGGGATTGACCCTCCAGAAAATTAAGAGTCTCCTTCCCTTCTTCTTTCTAAAGTAGAGGATCAGTACAGAAAGGAAATTCTATTCTATCTCTCCAGTCTATGGAAAATATTAGGCAACTATTAAGTAACCTCAAGAAAAGCACTGGGCTGACAAGGGGTCTTCAAAGATTATGAGTCTCTCTTTGTCCCCTCAGCACAAATTTGTACTTGGTACAAAAATTCCATTTGGAAATTCTTCAATGAATTATGCTGCCAAATTATAAGAAAATACTAGTACAACCTCAGTAGACTAATTGCCACAGCTTACATGATATGTGAGGTTGAGAATGGGAGCAATAGAATCAAGGAATAAAATGATGCTACCTGCTAGTCTACCAGACATATACTTTTCCACGAGGCCCTGCATTTCTATCTGTCAAAGATGCAAACTACATTTCACAAATAGAATAGTGTTTAGTTGTTGCTGAAAACACAGGATTTTTTTCTGAATTTTCCCCCTTTCCCCACCACCCTTCAGAATCTCTTCATCTTTTCTTGCCTCCACCATTTCTTTTTTTTATCTTAAATTTTATTTGTATTGTCATGCAAAACCCACTTTTTTTAAACATTATTTTATTTGGTCATTATTCCCCACACACACACCTATCCCATAGCTGAGGCGCGATTCCACTGGGTATCACATGTGTTCTTGATTCAAACCCATTTCCATGTTGTTGGTATTTGCATTAGAGTGTTCATTTAGAGTCTCTCCTCAGACATGTCCCCTCAACCCCTGTAGTCAAGCAGTTGCTTTTCCTTGGTGTTCTTACTCCCACAGTTTGTCCTCCGCTTGTGGATAGTGTTTTTTCTCTTAAATCCCTGCAGATTGTTCAGGGACATTGCATTGACACTAATGGAGAAATCCATTACGTTTGATTGTACCACAGTGTATCAGTCTCTGTGTACGTTTTCCTGGTTCTGCTCCTTTCTCTCTGCATCACTTCCTGGAGGTTGTTCAGGTCTCCATGGAATTCCTCCACTTTATTATTCCTTTTAGCACAATAGTATTCCATCACCAACATATACCACAATTTGTTCAGCCATTCCCCAATTGAAGGGCATCCCCTCATTTTCCAATTTTTGGCCACCACAAAGAGCACAGCTATGAATATTCTTGAACAAGTTTTTTCCTTATTATCTCTTTGGGGTACAAACCCAGTAGTGCCATGGCTGGATCAAAGGGCAAACAGTCTTTTATCACCCTTTGGGCATAGTTCCAAATTGCCCTCCAGAATGGTTGGATCAGTTCACAACCCAATCAGCAGTGAATTAATGTCCCTATTTTGCCACATCCCCTCCAGCATTCATGACTTTCCTTTGCTGTCTTGTTAGCCAATCTGCTAGGTGTGAGGTGATACCTCAGAGTTGCTTTCATTTGCATCTCTCTGATTATAAGAGATTTAGAACACTTTTTCATGTGCCTATTAATAGTTTAGATTTCTTTATCTGAAAACTGCCTATTCATTTCCCTTGCCCATTTATCAACTGGAGAATAGCTTGATTTTTTGTACAACTGATTTAGCTCTTTGTAAATTTGAGTAATTAAATCTTTGTCAGAGGTTTTTATGAAGATTGTTTCCCAATTTGTTGCTTCCCTTCTGATTTTAGTTACATTGGTTTTGTTTGTACAAAAACTTTTTAATTTGATGTAGTCCAAATTATTTATTTTGCATTTTGTGACTCTTTCTAAGTCTTGCTTGGTTTTAAAATCTTTCCCTTCCCAAAGGCCTGACATGTATACTATTCTGTGTTTGCCTAATTTACTTATAATTTCCTTCTTTATGTTCAAGTCATTCACCCATTCTAAATTTATCTTGGTGTAGGGTGTGAGGTGTTGATCCAAACCTAATCTCTCCCACACTGTCTTCCAATTTTCCCAGCAGTTTTTATCAAATAGTGGATTTTTGTCCCAAAAGCTGGGATCTTTGGGTTTATCATATACTGTCTTGCTGAGGTCACTTGCCCCAAGTCTATTCCACTGATCCTCCTTTCTGTCTCTTAGCCAATACCAAATTGTTTTGATGATGACTGCTTTATAGGATAGTTTGAGATCTGGGACTACAAGGCCCCCTTCCTTTGTATTTTTTTTTCATTATTTCCCTGGATATCCTTGATCCTTTGTTCTTCCAAATGAACTTTGTTATGGTTTTTTCTAAATCAGTAAAAAAATTTTTTGGAAGTTCAATGGGTATGGCACTAAAATGATAAATAAGTTTGGGTAAGATGGTCATTTTCATTATATTGGCTCATCCTACCCATGAGAAGCTAATGTTTTTTCAATTGCTCAAGTCTAGTTTTAGTTGTGTGGAGAGTGTTTTGTAGTTGTGTTCATATAATTCCTGGGTTTGTCTCAGGAGATAGATTCCTAGGTATTTTATTTTGTCTAAGGTGATTTTGAATGGGATTTCTCTTTCTAGTTCTTGTTGCTGAGCTGTGTTGGAAATATATAGAAATGCTGATGACTTATGTGGGTTTATTTTGTATCCTGCAACTTTGCTAAAGTTGTTGATTATTTCAATTAGCTTTTTGGTTGAATCTCTAGGATTCTTTAAGTAGACCATCATGTCATCTGCAAAGAGTGATAACTTGGTCTCCTCCTTGCCTATTTTAATACCTTCAATTTCTTTTTCTTCTCTAATTGCTACTGCTAGTGTTTCTAGTACAATGTCAAATAGTAGAGGTGATAATGGGCATCCTTGTTTCACTCCTGATCTTATTGGGAATGCATCTAGTTTATCCCCATTGCAGATGATATTAGCTGATGGTTTTAGATATATGCTGTTTATTATTTTTAGGAACAACCCTTCTATTCCTATGCTTTCTAGTGTTTTTAATGGGAATGGATGTTGTATTTTATCAAAGGCTTTTTCTGTGTCTATTGAGATAATCATGTGATTTTTGTTGGTTTGCTTGTTGATATGGTCAATTATGTGGATGGTTTTCCTAATATTGAACCAGTCCTGCATCCCTGGTATAAATCCTACTTGATCATGGTGGATGACCCTTCTGATCACTTGCTGGAGTCTTTTTGCTAGTATTCTATTTAAGATTTTTGCATCTATATTCATTAGGGAGATTGGTCTATAATTTTCTTTCTCTGTTTTTGACCTGCCTGGCTTTCGAATCAGTACCATGTTTGTGTCATAAAAGGAATTTGGTAGAACTCCCTCTTTGCTTATTATGTCAAATAGTTTGTATAGTATTGGGATTAGCTGTTCTTTGAATGTTTGATAGAATTCACTTATGAATCCATCAGGCCCTGGGGATTTTTTTCTTGGGGAGTTCTTTGATGGCCTGTTGGATTTCATTTTCTGATATGGGGTTATTTAAGAATTCTATGTCTTCTGTTAGTCTAGGCAGTTTATATTTTTGTAAATATTCATCCATATCGCCTAGATTGGTATATTTATTGCCATATAATTGGGCAAAGTAGTTTTTAATGATTGCCTTAATTTCCTCTTCATTGGAGGTGATGTCCCCCTTTTCATCTTTGATGCTGTTAATTTGCTTTTCTTCTTTCCTTTTTTAAATTAGATTGACCAGTACTTTGTCTATTTTGTTTGTTTTTTCAAAGTACCAGCTTCTAGTCTTATGTATTAGTTTAATAGTTCTATCACTTTCGATTTTATTAATTTCTCCCTCAATTTTTAGGATCTCTAGTTTGGTTTTCTTCTGGAGGTTTTTAATTTGTTCTCTTTCAAGTTTTTTTATTTGCATTTCCAATTCATTGATCTCTGCCCTCCCTAGTTTGTAAATATATGCACTCAGGGATATGAATTTTCCTCTGATTACTGCTTTGGCTGCATCCCATAAAGTTTGAAAGGATGTCTCACCATTGTCATTTTCCTTGATGAAATTATTAATTGTTTCTATGATTTGTTCTCTAACTAACCAATTTTGGAGTATCATATTATTTAATTTCCAATTAATTTTTGCTTTTGTTCTACATGTACACTTACTGATCATTATTTTTATTGCGTATGATCTGAAAAGGCTGCATTTATTATTTCTGCTTTTCTGCATTTGTAGGCCATGTTTCTGTAACCTAGTAATCTTTGTGAATGTGCCATGTGGTGCTGTTGATTAGTGATATTTCCTCATTTTCTATAGTCCCTTTTAACAAAATATATTTAGCTTCCCTATCCCTTTTAATCAGGTCTATTTTTGCTTTGGCTTTGTCAGATATCTTGATTGCAACTCCTGCCTTCTTTCTATTAGTTGAGGCCCAGAAGGTCTTACTCCATCCTTTAATTCTGACCTTGTGAGTGTCTACCCGCCTCATGTGTGTTTCTTGAAGACAACATATGGTAGGGTTTTGGATTCTAATCCATTCTTCTATTTGTCTACCTTTTATGGGTGAGTTCATCCCATTCACATTCAAAGTTATGACTGTCACTTGTAGACTCCCTGGCATTTTGATATCCTCCCCTAATTCTGACCTTTCTTCTTTAGCTATAACCTTTTAATTCAGTGATTTACTTTAAATTAGTCCCCCTAGTCCCCTCCCTTGATATGTTTCCCTTTTCTAGCCCCTCCCTTTTTGTTCCCTTCCCCTACCCCCTCTCCTTCCCTCCTTTTTTGTGTTTCCTCCCCCCTACCCAATTTGGTTTTCCCTTCTCCCTTACCCTGTTGGATAAGATAAAATTCAAGATCCTAATGGATCTGGATGTTCTTCCCTCTCAGAGTTGATTTCACTGAGAGTAAGGTTTAAGTAAAAACACTCTTCCTCTCCTTCTTATAGGAGAAATTGTCCCCTCCCCTTCCCATGTGTATCTTTGTGTGAGAACGATTATTCTATTTAGCTTTTTTTTCCTATTTCTTGGAGTATATCTTAGTACCATCAAGTATTCCCCCCCTTTTTCTTTCTATCCCCCCTTTCTCCATATCATCTTGATGCCCCAAACTTTCCCTATGCATGATTCTTCTTACTACTCTAATGATGCATACAATTTTTGAGAGTTACACATTACATTTCCCCCCATATTAATATATATATATATAATTTTATATAAATGTAGTCCCTATAGAAGAGAGTTTGAATAAAAGAAAAAGATAACATTTTTCTCCTTTTCCCTTTTCATCATATTTACCTTTTCATGTTTCTCTTGGTCTTTGTGTTTGGATATCAAACTTTCCACAGAACTCTGGTCTTTTCTTTACGAACACTTGGAAATCTTGTATTTTGTTGAATGTCCATACTTTCCCCTGGAAGTATATATACTATATATATATATATATATATATACTATAAAACTGACTATAGTCAGTTTTGATGGATAGTTGATTCTTGGTTGAAGACCCAGCTCTCTTGCTTTTCTGAATATCATGTTCCAGGCCTTGCGGTCGTTCAGAGTGGAAATTGCTAAGTCCCGTGTGACCCTGATTGGTGTTCCTTTATATCTAAATTGTCTTTTTCTGGCTTCTTGTAAGATTTTTTCTTTTGCTTGGAAGGTTTCGAATTTGGCAATTACATTCCTGGGAGTTGTCTGTTGGGGATTTAGTGTAGAGTGTGTTCTGTGGACTCTTTCAATACATATTTTGTCCCCTTGTTCTAGAATCTCTGGGCAGTTTTCTTTGATGATATCATGTATTATGATATCAAGATTACTGTTTATTTCTGGCTTTTCTGGTAGACCAGTGATTCTCAGATTGTCTCTCCTTCCTCTGTTTTCCAGGTCTTTCATCTTGTCAGGAAGATATTTTATGTTATCTTCTAATTCTTTAGTCCTTTGACTTTGTTTTATTAATTCTTGCTCTTTTGCAATGTCATTGTCTTCCAGTTGCCTGATTCTGACCTTTAAAGACTGGTTTTTCTTTTCAGTTTGGTCTGACCTGTTTTTTGAGGCTTCAAGCTGTTTCTGCATTTGCATATTTTGGTCTCTCAGATTACTGAGTTCCTTTTGCATTCTTTCCTATTTTTCCTGCAAGAAGGCTTCCATCTTTTTGATAATTTACGATTTGAATTCTTCAAGAGTTTGTGGAGAACTTCCATTTCCTTTGGAATGTTTTGGAGCATTTGTTTGTGTTTCCTCTTCTATCTCCTCTGTATTTTGTATTTTTGTTCCATAAAATGATGTGTCCAAAGTCACACCCTTCTTCTTGCTTTTCTTGGTGTTTGGAGGCTTTTGCACTTCTGTACCATTTGCCATCTCTATTGTTTTTCTTCCCCCTTCCAGTCAGAAATCTGAGTGAGGGGGACTGGCTCTTAGTGTATCTGTCTGATGGTCTGAGGCTTTAGCCCCAGGCAAATTGTCCATTCTCCTCAGCTGCACTGTCTTCCCAGGGAAGCCCAGGGTCTGCTCTCCCCTGCCTGCTGGCATTTCAGGTGTTACTGCTCTCAGTTCCCTCCAGTTGCTTCTCTGCTGCCTTACTTCCACACTTTGAGCTTGGCACAGCACTCTCCGCAAGGTACCGCAGTGCCTATGCCAGCCCTGAGGTTCCTGTCCTTTCAGAGGGCCCTGCACTCTAAGGGATGAGTGGTTCTGGCCTCCTTGAGCTCTGAGGCCTCCTGATGGGATTAGGTTCAGCTAGGTTGATCTGGATATGCCCCGAGGTAAAAACCTCCAGTGAGACTCTGATGGAAGGACCCAGCCAGGGTGCTACAGGCTCCCCCCGTCTCTCTCAAGCTGCTTCCCTGCCATCTGTATTCAAAGCCCCAAGACTGGCCCAGGTTGCTTTCAAGGTACCCCCTTCAAAACAACACCTTTGCAGGCCCTGAGGTTCCTGTTGCTGCTGCAGGTTCAACGCTCTGGGTTTGGGGGGTCGGGTCCTGCGACCTTCCTTCTACCTTCCCCTTAGACCTGAGTGTTCTAGGATTCTGGCTTTTTTGTGGGGGGACATACCTTTTGATTTGAGTCCAGAACGAGGGTTCCCCGGCTCTGTCCTGTTGTTAAGTTTGAGTTTCAGTCCCCTAGGAGCATTCAGTTTGTGATCAGTAAGGAAGGGTTTTCAGAGGTCTGAACTTTTGCTGCTTCTAAGCTACCATCTTGACCAGAAGTCTCGCCTCCATCATTTCTACATTGTGTTTCATTGGCTTGATTCCAGAGAAAAGTCTGCTATAGAGAGGATTGTTGTTCAGATACAGGCAGGACTAGATGATCATGGAAAGGCTCTTTTTAACACTGAGATTCTGTGATTCTGTACAGTTCCCACCTGATGACCTAGAGGCATTAAAACTTCCTTTAGTTTAGGGATAAAGATTCAGAAATGTCATAAAATTTCTCTGCTTCTCAGATGCCTTTTATACAATTCCTAGTGACTGACCAATGTGGCCATGACCTAAAGCATAGCTCTATTGAACATGGCATATATGGTTGTGGGTACTCACAGACTCTGGTCCTGCCAATCCCTCCTCATAGTGGGGTTACTCAACTATGAAAGGGAAGTACATCTAGGTTTATAAAGGGCTACTCAATGAACTTCATTTATTTATACTATTGTAGGTACCACTTCTCAGTTTCCTTTACTAGATCATCAAACATGTCCTACTTTTTAATAATAAGTGCCACCTAATGCTGTCTTAGTTACTCTTCCCTCCTTTCCTCCCCTCTTCTAATGTCATTTCCTCACTTCACTTTTCCTCTTATTCCCTCTCTACTCTTTCTCTAAATTCTTTCTTTCTTCCCTCAGTTTGCTGCACCTAATAGGTATTTAATAAAAGCTTGTTGAATGAATGAATATTGGAATTTATCATCGTTCATGGATTCAGTGATGACCTTCGTACAGATAAGTATATATTCAGTATCAATCTTTCTCTGAGCTCTAAGTCTCACATCATCAGCTGCCTATTAGACATATCCAGCTGAATCACATACACATATCACATGCACATCTCAAACTCAACATTTCCAAGATGGAACTCATTATCTCCACCTCCCCCTGCTAGCCAACCATCCTGCTATCAGACTTTACTATCTTGGTTGAGTGCAATATCACTCTTCTAATTAGGCAGGTTTGAAACTCCACAGTCATCCTCAATTTCCTCTTTCATCCCACATCTACCCTTAGCTGCCAAATCTATCTTTGCAAGCTATTTTAAATTTTATCCTTTTTCTTTGCATTTTCATAGTCACCAACTTTGTCTAGGCCCTTACCATCTTTGACCTAGAGTGTGGCAAAGACCTTCTAATTGGATTCTAGGCTTCCTGCCTCTTCTTTAATACATCCTTCACACAAATGACAAAATAATCTAAAAATATGGAGATCATTTTGTCTCCTCACCAAGGTTTTTCAGTGGCTTCCTGTTGCTTCCAGTATAAAATAGAAACTCCTTTGCTCAGCTGGAAGGATCTTGATAATTTAACTCTAATTTATCTATATTCAGGCTTATTTCACATGACTCCATTTTTCTCATTTTAAGTTCTAGCCACAATTACTTATATGCGGTTCCCTGAACTATGCATTCTGTCTTTTGCTTGGGTGCCTTTGGATGGGGATGTTCCCCATTCCTGGAATGTACAATCTCCTCACATCTACCTCCTGAAATCCCCAGCTTCCTTCAAGTGTCAGCTCATGTACCATCCCTTTAACAGGAAGCCTTTCCTGACATTCCCCCTTTCCCAAGTTGTTAATGTTCTCTCCCACCTCAAAAATCATGTCTATCCTTATCTTTTATTCTTCTAAAAAACCATAAGCTCCTTGAGGGCATGCACTAGTTTTTGTTTTATAAATTCTTCATGCCTAGCACTGTTCCTGGTTAGAGGCATTTACCATGGATATTTAATATGCCTTTTGAATTTTGTTGGATCATAGGGGAAAAAAGCACTTGCCCTTTTCTTTCTCTGTTAAAAATCAATCTTGGCCATAATTAATTAACTTTTTGTGTACGCGGATTCTAAATTCTAGGAGGAGAAAATTTAAAGTGAACTTGTAAGTCTTCTGGCTTCCTTCCTCCCCTTTCTGTTTATAGAATCTTATTTGTGTCCCCATTGGTCATCAAGCCAAACTTCATGTTTATTTCCCAGTGGGTTTATGAAAACCAGGTTGCCTTACTGCAGGATATTTATATTTTCTACAGGCGAAGCCCTCCCTGAGAGATGAGACAAGCAATTCTTCTGCCAAAAATATTGAGTATCGTCAGCACATACAAAAAAAGACCATTTCAGGAGTTGAGGTTATTGTTGTTCAGAACTGATAAGTCACCTCATTTAGATCTAGTTTTCCTTCCCCATTCACTGTGAAAACAACTTCTGCTGACCATAACCTCCAACTCTATGCATGTCTTCCATCAAGTCCAACAACAACCATTTATTAAGACCCTACTGTACTATATTAAGGCAAAGTGCTATATTGGGCACTGGGTGAAATACAGAGTTTAAAATAAGACATAGGATTTGGCCTCAAGGAAGAGTAATTTATTATACTCGAGAAATCTAGCAGAGGAATAAAACTCAAATATAGGTGGAAGGAAAGAAACAATCATTTATTAAGGGCTTATTATGTGGCAAGCACTGAGTTTAATACTTTATAAATATGATCTCATTTGATCCTCACAGCATCTCTGTTGTGAGGCAGGTGCTATTCTTATCTCTACTTTATGATTGAGAAAATTGAGGCAAAAACATGTTAAGTGACTTGCCCAAGGTCACACAGTTAATAAGTATAAGACCACATTTGAACTCTGGTCTTCCTAATTCAACCAATTATGCTAGTCATCTGCCTCTAGAGAACCATAATTCACAAGATTATATAATAAGTGCATCAGAGAATTAGAAAATAAAAGTATCACATAAAGCCTGAGTAGAAAGGTCATTATCAAATAGGGAAAACAAAGAAGATTCCTTGGACAAAGTAGTATTGGAGTTAGGTTTTAAGGATAATAGGATTTGAAGATTTAAAGATGGGGAGGGAGGGCTTTTCAGGTATAGTTGTAATATAGAGGTTATAAAGCACGTGGTGAATTTGAAGGGCAGAAAGTTGTCAGGTTTAACAGGAGCACTGAATGCGTGGAAGAGAATGTTATGAGATAAGGCAGGAAAAATAGATTGATGCTGGCTGATGGAGGTCTTGAATGACAGATAAAGGTGACTGAACTTGATTCAGGTGATAATATAGAAGCATTGAGTATTTCTGGGCACAAAATTGATATGAGTAAGTTTGGTTGCAGAGGGAAGAGAGTTGAGGTGGAAAAACCATCAGGGAGGCTTTATTAATAATCCAAGCAAATGTCACTGAGGGTTTGTCCTAGAGTAGTAGTACCAAGAAAAGAGAGAAGATGATTGCGAAAGTGATTTCAGAGCTAAAATTAAGAGGATCTTGTAAATGACTGAAGGTAAAAAAGAGTGGAAGTTCAAAGATAATATCTAGCTTGTAAATCAGTAGAGTTGTAGGCAGAAAAAGTTAGGGAAGGAAGAACAGAAGCAGAATCATAGAATATCACATTTGAAGCAACCACAAAGGCCTCTGACCAACCAATATCTGAAAAAAAAAATCCCCTTGACAATATCCCCCAAAATAGGCATCCCTCCTTCGCTTGATCACTTCTAGGGAGTGGGAGCTCACTACTTCCCAAGGTAGTACATTTCATGTTAGGACTGCTCTACTTGTTAGGGAGTTTTTCCTTAAACTAAGCCTAATTTGGCCATCCTGGAACTTCCATCCATGAAAAGTACTCCCCTCTGGAGTCAGGCAGAACAGGGTCTAAACTCCCTTCCACAGGACCACTATTCTGTCCCTTGCTAAGTCTTTTCTTTTCCAGACAAATCATTCCCTGTTCTTACAACTGACCATTATCCTATGGTAGGTACCATCTCCAGTGCTGTCAATATTTTATTTGTCTCTGGAGGAGTTTCATCTTGTCAGAGTTCTTTTTAAAATGTGATACCCACAATTTAACACAATATTTCAGAGTTGAGACAATCTGGGTACATTGCAATGAGATCATCACTGCCTCAGTGAATGATTGCCATGATTTCTGGTAGCTATTATGGCAAGTTGTCATTTCCCAATGAATTTACAATCCAGAAAAACACAGATCTTCCTCAGATGAATTGGTAATTAGCTGTCATCCTCATCCTCATCTTCATAATTGTCTCTAGAATTTATATAGCACTATATTTATTAAAAAAAAAAAAACTCTTACCTTCTATCTTATCATCAATACTAAGTATTGGTTCCAAGAAAGAAGAGTGTAAGAGCTAGACTACAGGGATTAGGTGATTTGCCCAGGGTCACAAAGCTAGGAAATATCTGAAGCCAGATTTGAACTAAGGGGATCTCCACTCTCCATGCGTGGCTTTCTATCCATTAAGCCACCTTGTTCTGAGGGTTTAGATATACAGTATCTTACATTTGTATTTCTCCCTCCCCTGGAAAGAAGGGAAGGTGGTACATTCTCATATGCCTTCTTCAAGGACAATCTTGGTCATCATAATCTTATAGCATTCCATTTCATTTTTTGTAATTTCTTTTTATATTGTTCCAATCATTGAGTATGTTCCTTTCCTACTTCCACAATGTTTTCTGCATGGAGCACAAAAGACTATCCTCCATCAACAATAAAATTCCAGGAAAACTATCTTACAGGCAATAATGAGCTCACAAATCCAATGATGCTTGAGGCTTAGGAACATCTTGGCAGAATCCTCTTTTTTCATCTGTAGTTTGTGTAGGAGTAGGGCATAGAGAACAGGAAATTTAGAAATTTAGAAATTTCAGAGGCCAGCAAAATGACAAAAATCCTTAATGCCTCCATCTTCTGACCTAGCCACCACTGAAGCTACTAATATTAAACCTCCTAATGCATTTGGAGATAGATTTAAGGGAGAGACCTGATTTTATGGTCATTCTCTCTACCCACTCTTAAATTTGCAAAGACCCACTATAAGCCTAATGTTTTTATTGCCTGAGAGAGCAATGAGAAAGGAAACAATTCTTTCATGCAGGGGTATTCCTGGAAATATTTAATAACCGGTTCTCCAAAACACAGGACATACTTTTAAGTATAGTCTGCACCATTAACATTTTCATCACTTTCTTAAGTCTATACAATTAACAAAACAATAAATCAAGCTCTGATGCAGATTTTGGGGTGTAAATGCTCTCGCTAACAATTTAATAATCCATTCCCCAGAGCTACACATCCATGACCATCACTAGTGTTCAGCAAGTTTCCTTCATCCATGAAATATCACATTATAACAAATATTTTAAATTCTTCAGTATTTAAGGGATTGGTGGTTTCACCCAGATGGTTACTTCATTCTTTGGGACACACAACAGCTCCTGTAGACTTGAGTGGATGCTTTAACAGGGTGCTACATTCTGATTGTTAGTGGCCAACCTTCTGGTAATAAATCTTTCCAAACTGAGGCATGCAGGTGGTCCTTCATTAAAAGTGCATAGGTAGGTCTAGAGTTTTTCTTCCTGGGTATAACTACTAGAGCTTTTAAGTTTCACACTAAAATGAAGCATTATGGTAGGATTTTAGATTCTTGAAGGAAATGTTGTGATTCTGTTAATCAATCAACAAGCATTAATTAAATACCTACTGTGTGCCAAACATTATTCTAGGTGCTAAAAATACAAAGACAAAAATGAAATGGTCCCTACCTGGAAGATTACATTCTATTAGAAGAAATAAAATATATAAGGATATGTGTGTGATATATACAGATATATACAGATATAGATATGTGTGCCATATTGACATACAGATATATAAGATAAATATATGTGATTTATAAAGATAGAGGTGTGTGGTACATAAAGATATATAAGTATGTGTGTGATATATACAGATATAAGAAATATCTAAACGATATATGTGTGTATTACATTCATATATGTAAGATACATACATATAAAATTTATAAGGATATATGTGTGTATGATATATAGAAAGATAAGCTATATATGTGATATAGATATATGATATATGTATATATAATATACAGACATATAAGAACATGTATGTGGTATACACATATATGAGATATATAAAAGAAATATGTGCGTGATATATTCAGATAAGTAGGATACATACATATAAAATTTATAAGGTTATATGTGTGCGCAATATGTAGAAACCAGATATATAAAGAAATGTATTTATGTGATATAGTTATGTGTATATGTATATGTGTGTAATATATAGATATATAAGTATATATGTGTGATACATAGAGATATATAAGATGTGGGTATGATATACAGATATATAATTGCATATTTGTGTGAGATATACAACTACATGAGATAAATGTATAAGATCTATAGAGATATGTGTATATGATACATACAGATATATAACCTATATATGTAAGGGTGTGATATACAGATATATATGTTATATTGTGAGATATACAGATATATGCATGTGATATAAATATAAAGATATATAAGGATATACGTGTGACATAAAATGTACGATTTATGAATATGTATACAATAAATACATATATGAAAAGATATCTGATAAATATCTCAAGGACATGAATGCACCTATAAATGCATGCATACTATAAACACACATACAACATGTGTGTATACAATACATATCAACATGCACAATATATTTATGCATTTGGACATATATACATGCATACATGCACATATATCTCTATGCAGCTTATCTGCATCTAAATATGTCTTTGGCTATATATCTACATGAAATCAAAGATCATTGACCATATATATTGATTTCATTCATAGAGGGAAAGTCCCAATGAGAAAACCCCCTCTGTGGATGCTCTAGACCCTGCCCTGCCACTGAGGGAACTGTCTGAGGACACCAAGAGGCTGCGATGCTTGCGCAGCGCCAGAAAGCCCCTGGGTGTCCGGGGCAAGATTTGGAGCCAGGTCTTACTGACTCTGAGGCTGCCTCTCTATCCATTATATAGCTAAATATTTGAAAAACAAAACAAAACAACAACAACAAAAACCCCTCAGTGGTTAAAGGTGCCAGAAGCTTATAGGAAAGGCTTCCAGGAGATGTGTTTAAGCTAAACTTCAAAAGAAACTCCGGGACCTTTGGGGCATGTAACCAACAAGATGGAGGACTAGACTCTTTATGCACTAACTGCCACATTAAAAACAAAAGCCCCAAAGCACCCGAACTTCAAAAACAAATTATGTGCCAGAGGTGGAGTATTTAGACCTGTTTGCCTTCGATGAGAAAGGTTAAAAAGCTAACAGCCTTCAGAATTCTCAGTGGGCAGGCTAATCCCCGCTGTGCTCACTCAATGCCCTACTCTCAAAAGTTTCCACGCTCCCACAGGTGCACAAACCAAGGCAATGGTTTGTGTTCTGGTTGCCATTTAGGAATTTCCCTCCTGCAGGCTCTGCCAGCACCTACCAGCTCTTCCCTGCCCCCAGCATTCTGTTGCAGCAAGTAGCTGCCCTCGGTTCTGCTTAGCCACATGTGGAGAAAGGAAAAGTGTGTGTGGCTCGGCGTGGGGAGGGAGAGGTCTTATTTTCCTTCTGCCTTGGGCAGACCCCTAGGTGAAGAAATCCCAAAGACACAGAAACTCTTCCCAGAATACCCACTGGACCCTTCCCAAAGCCTTCAAAAAGCAGCAGATACAGACCTAGTCCAGTTAGAGGACAAAAGTTGGAGGAACCTGGAACAAGGGACTAGTGTAAAGCTGCACACAGCCTGAAGAAAGGGAGCTGGAATCCCGATGGGGACTGTCCTGGCCCCTCAGAAGCAACTTGGGGCAAAGAACCCCAGAATTGGAGATGACTAAAACAGCATTAAGCCATGAAGTGGGGGAGGGGATTACCTAAAACCAGCAAAGATCTTGGAAGGAATAAAATTAATTTAAAAACCTAGAGCACTTGCAGACAAATCAATAGGGAGGATGTATACCAAGACATCTAAAAGACTGCATTTCTAAATAAATATTGTAAGAGAAAGAAAATTGAATTAGCACTTGAGGAAACACAGAACCCTGGGAGTTCCTAGAAGAGCAAGGAACCACAGAAGGATGTTCCAGAATGATTGAAGAGGAAAAAAAAAACAATGTTCAGAGAAGTTAGAAATAAAGTGCAGAATTCATGACCTCCAAAGCAGAAATAATTAGCAGAATTAAAAAACTTGAATCCACGGTGGTGTCTCTCTAAAGAAATGAAAGAGATAGCAACACATTTGGAATACAAATATACCAAGAAGAAAAGCAATCTGGAAGAAGAAAAATTAAAAAAGCAATAACATTAACAGAACAGAAAATCTCTATACAAATGGAGCACATTGATCTCAAAGTCAAGGTTCACAGAGACAAATTAAAGATCATATGAATTCCCCAGAAAATGTGTCAAAAAATCTGAATACTATTATTTAGAAATAATATTTTAAAAACTTAACAGAATTTTGAATATGGAAAGCAAAGCATATTTACAGATAACCTCCAGAAAAAACAAATAAGAAACAAAAAAGAAAAGAACTCCATGCTTCTAACTCCAAGACACATAGAAATTAAATTTCACAGTTCCATTGACAAAAAATAAAATTTGCAAGTAACCAGGAGAAAGAACTTCAAATATATAAAAATCAAGAAAATTTAAACAGACTACTCTATACTTATAGGACTATTCTACATCCCCAAGAAACTGTAGAATGGAATAAAATAATAAATTATGAAATGCAAAGGACAAAATACAACCCCAAATGATCCTGCAAACCTAAGTCTAATTATCAGACAAAAAGATGGCTGTCTACTAAAAGAGAAGCATTAAAACATTCATATAAAAACTGAAATATCAGAAAGGGCATATTCTTTAATTTGCAGCACTTCAAACTGAAACATAAGAAAAGTAAATAAAACACATCTATCAAAGAAAGCATAAGTCAACAAATTATTCTGTATCTAAAGACTATTAAAATACAGCAAAATCTAGAAAGAGAAAAAAACACTTATTGGTTTTAAAAAGTAATAATTGAGAGACCACTAAGGGTTTCTCTCTTTTTTTTAACCCTTACCTTTTGTCTAATAATTAATACTGTGAATTGGTTGTAAGGCAGATGAGTGGTAAAGGAGATGGGCAATGGAAGTTAAGTGGTTTACCCAGGGTCACACAGCTGGGAAGTATCTGAGGTCATATTTGAACCCCGGACCTCCTATCTCTAATTCTGGCTCTCAATTCACTGGGTCACCCAGCTGCCCCTTAAGGGATTCTTTTTTTTTAATTTAACTTAATTTTTAATTTTTTAAAAGTCCATACAATTTCTTTCCCTCCCTTTATTTAAAGATATTGTGTATTCATCTTTTGATAGACAATACATATCACTTATATATACTAGATATATACTAGAGAATACTAGAGAAAATTTCATAGAAGAAACAATGTAAAGAATGGTATGCTTCAAGTTTGATGGCCCTTTGGGCATGGTTCCAAATTACATTCCTGAATGGTTGTATAAGTTCATAGCTCTACCAACAGTGTATTAGCGTCCCAGTTTTACAATCTTTCCTCCAATATCTATCATTTTCCTTTTCTGTCATATTAGCCAATCTGTTAGGTGTGAGGTGGTACTTCAGAGTTGTTTTAAATTGCATTTCTCTAATTAATAGTGATTTTGATCATTTTTCATGACTAATGACAGTTCTTATTTCTTCATCTGAGACTTACCTATTTGTATTCTTTGATCATTTGTGAATTGGGAATGCTTTGTATTCTTATAAATTTGACTTGATTCTCTTTGAGAAATGAGGCCTTTGTCAGAGATACTTGCTATAAAGATTTTTTTCCCACTTTGTTGCTTGCCTTCTAATCTTGGTTGCATGGATTTTGTTTGTACAAAAGCTTTTTAATTTAATATAATCAAAGTTATCTATTTTACATCTCATATTTTTTTCTATTTACATATAAATTCTTCCCTTATTCATAGGTCTGGAAGGTAAGCTATTTTGTGCTTCTCTAGTTTGTTTATGGTATCCCCCTTAATTTCTAAATCATGTATTTATTTTGATTTTACCTTGATATATGATGTAAGGTGTTGGTCTTTTAGGGATAATTATCATCCAGAAAGGTAGGAGGGCATGAATACTGATAGGAGACTTCATGGCCAATGGGAGAGAACATGATCATGGTAAGGGCAAGGAGTAGAAATGAACCAAATAATTTGGAACAAGGGGAAATTTCTACCAACAGACAGTCTATAGTTTCATTACCTCTCATATTTCTCATTCATTAGAAATGAATATTTCTAAGAGTGAATCACAGTAGAAAAAAAGGAGTGAGAAGGAAATATCTACCAGACAGTAACATAGAATTCAACTAGAAGAAGGAATTAAAACATGATACTATAGAAACTTTAATTCTGTGAAGGAAACAAAGAGATTAAAATATATAATTAAATACGAAGACCATGAATTAAAGAAAATAATTTAGAATTGATAGGGAAAAAATTAAGAAAACAAATTAAAAGAATTTTTTAAGAAACAGGTGCCTAAATGAAAAAAAATCCCAAGAAACAAAAGAAATTTGAGGGGTACCAGAAGAGGGAGATTTTTAATTGATCACATAACTGAAAGGGAAAAAAGAATATAAAAAATACATAACTTTAAGAAAAGCATGAAAGAAAAGAGAATCAGTAAGTTGGGTAACCCTGAAATTAGGGAAAAGGTTTGCAAATAGTGGGTTTTGAGAGTGAGGAGAAAAAAAAAACAAACTTGTGAGAATAATGTTGTCTTAAAGTTGATTATGAAAAATTGATCACAGGAACAAAGTTTCATTCTAAAAGAAGAAAGGGGGGAAATGTCTAATTCAGAAAAAAAGCACATCATAATTGGAAGAAAATATTAACCAATCTCTAATAAATTTAAATGTGAATGGATTAAATATTCAACAAAACTTAAAGAATGACAGATTGAACAAAAAAACAAAACATCTCAATCTGTGGTTTACAAGGGGAAAAAAAAGCAATGACATACCCAGAGTAAAAATGAGATGCTAGAACAAAATTGATTATACATCAGGTGAATAAAAAAACCCCCACAGGAGATGTAATCATGAAGGAAACTGGGGATTCTAAGAGTCAGAGGTGAGGAGGGTTTATATTCTAAGCTCTGGGAACTGCATATTCCAAAGGTACAAAAATAGGAGATTCACCTTGATGTTTGAGGGAGAGGAAGAACAATTTGGCTAAATATGTGAAGGAGAAGGGTATACAATAAAGCTGGAAAAGTAGACTGAAGTCAGTTTATGAAGGACAATCGAATTCATATTTCAGTTGAGATAATGGGGTATCATTGGAGTTTTTATTGAGCTGGGAAGTGACATGATCAGACCTGCACTTTGATAATATCATGCACATTTATCTATCTATCTATCTATCTATCTATCTATCTATCTATCTATCTATCTATCTGTCTGTCTGTCTGTCTGTCTCTATATAATGAAATGGGAGATGAAGACATTTAAGTCAGTCTAATTTGCTGGATTTGATGCATAAGGAGATCTCTAGCTAGGTGACAGTGAATAGAGCACTGGACTTGGGATCAGGAAGACTCGTGCTCATGAGTTCAAATCCAGCTTCAGACATTTAGCTATGTGAGCCTGGGTGAGTCACTTAGCCCCATTTGCCCTAGTTCATCATCCGTAAAATGAGCTGGAGAAGGAAATGGCAAACCTTCCAGGATCTACACCAAAAAAACCCCCAAAATAATCAAACCTAAATGGATTCACAGAGAGTCAGATATGACTGAACAACAACATGGAGGTTGCCCTAGAAGAGGGAAAGGATTAAGAGCCTGGGACACCAGTATAAGTCCCTTGAGATAGTAATAGTCCGAGGGAGAGGTGCTGAAAACTTTAATCACACGTGATTAAATTGTGTGATTGTGAATGAAGGGAAGGGAAAAGATACTATGATGAATCCATGATCTCATTGATATAAATTTGTCTTCCTCAAGTATAGATTGCAATCTATCCATGCCTTCTTATCCTAAATGATTCTTGTCTGTATCCTTCCAGAAATCTCCCATAGAAAATTTTAGCAATGCATGGGAATACTTCTAGGTCTTTTAACCCATCTAATACTGGGGCTCTCTCTCTGTTATTCTGTTTGTTTGGCATGACGAATGAACAAGCATATATTAAACCCCTACTATATGTTTGGTACTATACTATATTTCCGATAATGTGCATTCCTTTTCTTATGACTTTTGGGGCAGAGTTTTTAACTGAGGCACAATGTTTGAATCTCTCCTCAGGACATCAAAATTTAGAAGGTCCTGGCAACATTCATATTACTTCAGCAAGTAGAGACAATTGACCCTAGTGCCTAGTTAGCAAGAATGAGTTATCAAAGGCAACTACCAGATGGTGTTCCTCCTCGGACTCCCTCACCAACTTCAAGCTCTGACATCAGCCTTCCCCAACCTACTCCCTCCCTCAGTAGCAGCAGTAGCAGCAGCCTTCCTAGCAGGGGGATCCTAGTGTCCCACCCATCTGGGAGCTGATCTCATGGGACTTTGTGTCCCTGTATAAATGGAGATTTTGAACCTTTGACTTCATTCCCCAGAAGTCCATAGTATTTCCCAAAATTCCCTATAATCTCTCCTGCATCTCCATGTTGGGGAGATCACATTACTGGTATTTAAGTGGCTGAATTCAGGCAGTTCTTTTGCTTTAGTTATTATTAATAAAATTGTATAAAATATAATATTTAGTTATTGCATATTAATTTTAATCTTTATATCCCAAAGGGTGAGATTTCTCTGTATCCCACCACCACTGCCAAATGTTTACCCTAGGTGTCTTTTGCATGCTTGTCCCAGGTACCAGAACTATCTATAAACAATCTGCTTTTATGTGATTTCTTTCATTTAAATTACCATTGGAAATGCAGGAAGCAGGTGACAGTTTACTTATGCCCACCACATATCCCTGCATCATCTTTTGGGTCACCTGCTATTTCAATGATTTGAATAGAATAATGTTCCAGGATTCTAAAACTATAGATAGTGGTAGAATATTGCTGTTAAAAAAATTCATTTCCAAGTATACTCATTTTCCTTTTATTTCATCATATTACTTTAAAATAATATGTGTTTCCAGAGGGCAGCTACTGTATCTTACCCAACATCATTAAAACAACATGTGGGAAGCTCAGCTGCTATTAAATTATATGCCGAGAGTAGATAGGGACAAGCATTTTAAAAATGAGAAACCAGGCAAGGTAACGTAAAGTGCTATCTCATCTTTCCTTAACAGTCATGAACAAACATTTATTGAGAGTCTCTTCTATATAGATCATTGAGCTGGGCCTTTGCAAGGCAGAGATACAGTCTTTCAAGGAGACTATAGTCTAAAGGACTTAATCAATACTAATGAATCAACAACATAGGCTTGTAGGAAGTCCCTTCCAAATCTTGTAGTTGCTGTTTTCATACAGATGGGGCAAAATGACTGGTGCTATGGGTAACTTACAAAATTTGAGAAGACGGAGATATCACTCACAGAAAGAATCCCAGGGTTGGAATGGCCTTCAGAGATGATCTTGTCCAATCTTCACTAGCAGGAGTGAGTGACTTCTAACACACATGACCACCTTGAACAAGCTGAAATTCTCTGCCTGTACTTGATTGACATTCACTGATTGACATTCACTCTCCCACCTAAGCAGTCTATCCTCTTTCTTTTTTTTTAAGTGCCTAAGCATTTTCTTTTTCTGTTTTTTTTCCCAATGAACAAGCATTTATTTTCTCTTTCCCCTCCACCAAGCATTTAAACAAAATTAAATAGGCATTCATAGAGAGTCCCACACTTCCCTAAAGCAGCAAGTGGTTCTGATAAAACAAAACAGAAACCTGAATAGAACTTTCTTCTCATTTCTTGAAATGGAATTAGGACATTTAAGATGTATTTTTAAAAAATCTCTCATGCTGTTGGGATAAGCCTTTGTAAAAGGCCAAAGCTCTATTTTACCCAGCCATGAGTTTTCATTATAATCAGATTTTATATTTATATGGTGTCTCTATGCCTCCTAAATCTTCATTAACCTTCATAATACCTTGAGCTCTATTTTCTAATTCTTGCTGGGAAACATGAGCTTAGAAGGCAGGGGTGGGAGAAGGGGTCCTTTAGTTTCCTTTCAGTTCTTAGATTCAATGGTTCTATAATTTGCTGGTCTCAATCCCCCTTGGCCAGCTGAATTACAACAAGCAGACAGTTTTATCTTGAACAGTCTCTTCAAGGCTCAGGTCTGGCCACTAAGTAGAAATGGACAAGCCATACATTTGGAGAAATTCCAGGCAATCCATCCCTAACATTGAATGGTTCTGGCCCAGTACCAGCCATCTACTAAAATTCCAGAAATTGTGATTCCAGACACGTTTCTACCTTGGCCTCCAGGATAATGGAAGTCACAAAAGAGGCAGAAATTAAAATGTCAGCCCAGCTGGGCCCAAAAGTGTTGGCCAAAAATTACAATAGGACCTGTGGTCAATTGGATCGTCTGACTTAAGCACATCTGTGCCTCCTGTTCAAAGGGAATAAGAGGAGCCCATACTCTGGGGTCACCTGCTCTATCAAAATGGTGTAAGACAGTTAACAAGAACATTTTAGATTTTAATGAGTAAGAAGCAGCAAAAGTGAAAACACTCTGGCTTAAAGACATTACTGGCAGGCCTAGTGAGCTCTTTTTAATTAGCTATCATTGCCACCCATCACTAGCCTATTCTACCTGAAATACTTGATTGAGGTTGGCATAGTGATTGAAAGAAAGGCACCATTATTCCTGAGCCATGGAGAAGTATGTAAGAAAGATGGAGGATAACCAAGTGACCTCATTTAACTTGGATTATGGAAGACAAGTATTCCCCTTCCCCCTACCTCCACCATTGCTTAAAAAAAATGAAGAATCATTGGAACCAAAGCAAAGTCAAAGGAAAGGATGCACACAAGATGAGTGAGGTTAAACAGCTGAAAATATGAACCTGAGAAAAATAAGAAGCAAATACTCAGGGACAAAATCAAGGCCATGGGTGACATTAGGGATTGAATGACACTGGAATGGAGCCACTAGCATTTCACTCTCTTTTCACTTTTAATTACCTAAACACAGTCTCAACTAGCCACTGATGTAATGAAAAGCCTTACCATTTGTCTTAAAGTAATCAATCCATTTTTCCATTGCCAAATGAAGAAGGCTCAGTGGGGCCAGATTTTAGTGTCTGCAAATTTATGTCTCTGAATATTTGCAGGATTTGAAATTGACCATTCAGAGCTGGGAAGGTGCCTTTTCTTTGGCTGATTCAGTGAGCCAAAACATGTTTGGGACCCTACCAACAGAAATTACATTTCCTGCCCAATTTATATCATAACTCGAGATGCATCATGGCAAGGCCACAAACAGAACTGACTGGTTTGGTATCCAAGGAGTTCACTTCTCAGAATCACAGTGTTTAGTTTATCTCTTTAGATCTTCATCTAAAAATATATCAAGGGGAGTCATGTGGAAGAATTAGCTTTATGCCTCCAGAAGACTTGAGTGAGAGTTACAGGGTAGGAGAGTTCCACTGAATAGAAGGAAGAACAATCAGAATGGATCATTTCAATTCAATCAGCATTCATTAATTGTTTACTATATGCTACTAGGTGTTAGGGATACAAAGATAAAAGTGGAACTGACCTCAAGGAGCTAATACTTTACTGGGGGCAAAACAATTCATAGATCAAGAAGTAAATTCAAAATATGCAAAAACTAGATGCAAATTAATTTGAGTATATGTGGGAAGAAGAGTATTAAAACTTGGATGGCATAAAGAAAGGCCTCATGTCAAAGAGGGCCCATTATTTGAGCACTGACAAGAATGAATGAATAAAAAGAGTTTATTAAGTTTTTATATGTTTTTATACATTTTAATAAGTTTATTAAGAGTTTACTATATATAAGAAAGAAGGGTGCTACATCTTGCAAATAGAATGTGTTGTTTTGATGGAAAGTTCCCCATCACTAGAAGTATATAAGCAGAAGCTGAATAACCAATTGTCAGAAATTTTGTGAAGGAGATTCTTGGATTGGGAAGAAGAAAGGTCTAGATATTCTCTAAAATCTCTTTTGATTTTAAGATTCTATGAAATATTTGTATGTATATATATATAATATATACATATATTATATATATATATATATATGCAGTTTTATTTCAGTGGTCAAGAAGGAAACTATGGGAAGGACCAATCCCTATATAAATAATTCAGGAAGGTGCCTTGAGCAGTAATTAATAATGGGCAATTATAAATGATACATTTAAATTGTGATTAAAGGTAATTGTTATCATTGTAGAATGAAAACATGGAAAATGAACTATCACACTATATTTGCAATATTTTTGAAGCAAGAGACCATTTCTGACTGGCCTAGAGGAGATGAGGCTATGACAATCTTAGTTCTTAACTCAGGGAAAATTTTATAGTATCAGATATTTGTAAGAGAGCCAGTGGTGTCACTGAAGGTGGAGAGCTGGTCTTTGAGCCAAGGAGACCTCAGTTCAACACATAATGGCTGTGTGACTTGAGGTGAGTTATTTATCTCTCAAGGCTCTAACCTGCTCTTTAACTCCATGTGGCAAAGAAGGTGCCAACTTGTATTGGCTAAGGAAGTTATTCAATAGGTGTTCCCTATGCCAATGAAATCACAGATCCAGTCTCTATTCTTACTGATTTGTTAGGCTTGCCTAACAGCTGATCTTTAAGAAGAACATAGTGAAATAGTCCTTGAAGAATTCAGTATTTCTTCAAATTTATAGAATCACAGAGGTCTCTAACATACTAGAGGTGCTCCGGGAACGTGTTTAAAAGGACCCCAGAGAAAGATTTGAGGAGTACTTTGAGTAGACACAGCAAATCTGGATTTTAGCAAGACAATCTGACAAAGTCTTCAATGAAATTTTTTTGGACAATATGGAGAAGTGGGAGCTAAATTGTAATACTATTAGGTGGATTCAAATAAGCTTAATGTTTAGACCAAAAGTGTAGTTATTAGGCTTTGGTATCAAGTTGGAAAGATGCTTCTAGTGGAGTGTCCCAGGGAGATATAAGCTTGATCTTGCGGTTGTTCCACATTTTTGAATGACTTGGACAAAGGCCCAGATACTATACTTATCAAATTCATAGATGACAAAAAATTGAGATGCTCAGCAAACTTACTAGATAACTGGATGACAGATTCTGGGTCAAAAAAGACTAAAAATAACTAAAATCTCATAAGATAAAATTTAATGAGGCTAAATTTAAAGTTTCAAAAATTAACTTCACAGATATTTCTTTAAAAAAGATATGAGTAAGTATTTGATAAACTGAGAACAAATTATTTGGGGGAAGAATTTCTTGTTGGACAAGAATCATTGGGAGAAATGGAAAGTTTGAAGGAAATGGTTTCAATCATCATCTTATATCATATAGCACAAAAAACTTGAAATGGATGTATGACTTAGTTAGCAAATGTTACTCCATAAAAAAGAAATCCAAAGAGAAGAACATTAAAGGCCTTTCAGAGGCATGATGAGGGAGAGTTCTTAACAAAGCAATAGATAGAAGCAACCACAAAAAATAAAATAGATAATTTTTGACAGGAATTTGAAAAACTTTTGAATAAATAAAATTAGTGCAACCAGGATAAGAAAGGAAATAAATTATCAAGTAGAGAAAAATAATCTTTGTATCAAATATCTTTGATAAATATCTAATATTCAAGATTCACAGGGGACTAATACAAATACTTAAGTCAAGGATTTATTCTCCAATGGATAGATAAATGCTTAACAGAAATGAACAAATAGTTCTTAAAAGAACTGTAGAGTATGAAAATCCTACAAAAGACTGCTCCAAATGACTAATAAGAGCCATGCAAGTCAAAAGAACTCTCAAACACTGTGAAATTATAATGATCAATATCAGTCCTGAAAAAGAGAGGAGAAAATGGCCTTCCTTCTCTTCTCTACAAATATTGGGGATTACAAAGTGTAGGATATTTCATATATTGTCAGTTTAGATGATATTTTGGGTTGGTTAATTTTGCTGGACTGCTTTTTTTGTCCATCACTTTCTTAAGTGAATCAGACAAATCTTAAGTGAACCTAGACAATCAACAAAACAATAATTCAAGTTCCAACTTGTAGTTTTGAGAGTTTCTGGAGTGTAAATATTCATATTGAAAATTTAACAATCAGTTCTCACCAAGAGAGATGTTATAAACTGGCTCTACTACCTCCCTGAACAGAGGACATGAAAAATGTTCTCAAATGGCTGTCTCCATAGAAAAGAGTTTCAATTTGTTCTGATTAGTCTTAGGGGAGAATTCTTGACAAATGAATAAAAAGTTACAAAGAAGGAAGTTTTGACTCAATTTTAAGGAAATGCTAATCAACTTTATTGTTATTATTCAGTCATGTTGGAGTCTTTGTGACTCCCCTCCCTGCCAGACCATATGGTCCATGGAGTTTTCTTGGCAAAGATACTGGAATAGTTTTCCATTCTCTTCTCCAGTGAATTAGGGTAAACAGAGGTTAAATGACTTACTCAGGGTCACATAGATTGTAAATGTTTGAATCTGGATTTGAACTCAGGTATTCCTGACTCCAGGCCCAGAACTCTATCCACTGGGCCACCCAGCTGCCTCCTCAGCATTTAGCAATGCATAAAAAAAAAGAACTGGATAGTTTAGGAAGCAGCAGATTTCCTTTCAATGGAGATTTCCAAGTGAAGGCTGCATGACGTTCTGTCAATGATGTGTAGGATATTTGTTCAAGTAAGGATTGGACTAGATTGACTGTGAGAACCCTTCTAGCCCTGAGACACTGTGCTTCTGTGAAGTTTGAAAGAGGAAAGTTTTTGGTTAGTAAAAGGAAAATTTCTGAGTTTATTTTGTCTAGCCTCATTATATATTTCATTTGTTGGTTCTGATTCACTGAGGTCTACTCCTGCCTACAATACTAATTGGAGCCCATCAAACAATGGGCTGTGGCTTGGTTAGTTCCAATGGTGACTTCTTAGAAGTCTTGACCTCTAGTGCTTCCAGTAGCCTGAGATAAATGCAAGATGGTTCCCAAGACTTGACCAAATAACTGAATTTGAGTTTATTCCATTGATCATCTTGTCATTGACTTGAGACTTTGAAACTGAGTTCAGGCTTAGCTTAAGCCCTTCTCTGATCTATTTATTACTCATCTCATGAGTGGGCACTCTTTGAGCAGTCTGATAAGCATTGCTTTGGGCACTGAGTCTGTTCTCATCTCTGTAACTTCTGACAGATGTCTTTGTATTAATACCTCTGTTCCACTGTTACTGGTAGTGAATTCTCACCCCTAATCACACATACCCAAAGCCACAGCAATAGAGAAATTCATTAGGTGGTAGGAATGGCCTTGGCAGTGGAGATGGAGGGTAGACCTTTCCACTTGGGCAAAACGACTCTGTTTTTGGAGGACTACCTGCAGTCACTCCTGTTCCAGGCCAATTAGGTCAAATTGGTGTTTTTGATCTCCATAGCTGATAGGACCAATTGCTCTCTGTGCCACCTACTACTTCATTGAGGGAAACTTTATGTGTGGCTAGTTCGGACTAGTCAGTTTAAAGCATTCCTGTAGGAGCACTGAGCAACTAACTGGTCTAGACCAAGAGTGCTTCCTTAGTTTAATTTTTCCATAATTTATATTCCAATCAGCTGCAACCAGAGAGTAGATGAACTCTCACCAAAGCAGAAATATGGACATGCCACAGTATCACTACTGCAGCAACTGCTATTGTTCCCTTAGAATTGTATGATATTCATTGCAATTCACTTTTCATATTTATATAGTTTTATGAGGTTTACAAAAAGTTTACATGTATTTTCATTTAAAGAATTTTTACAGGTTGATAATTTTTCAAATAATTATTGTTTTTATTGATTAATTAAGAAAAATTTTCCACGATTACATGATTCATGTTCTTTCCTTCCCCTCCCCTTTGCCCCTCAAATAGCCAACATGCAATTCCACATGTGTCATTGATCAAGACCCATTTCCATATTATTGATATTTGCACTAGGGTGATTATTTAGAGTCTATATCCCCAATCAACCCATGTGATCAAGCCAAATAATTATTTTCTAATATTTTTAAAGCCACATTTTCTGTCTCCCTCCCCAAGATAGCAGGCAATATGATATATGTTATATATGTGTTATCATACAATACATATTTCCATATTCCTCATGTGAAAGAAGTCACATATCACTTACACTAGAGAAAAATTAATGGAGGAAACATAGTGAAGAATGGTGTGTTTCAATCTGCATTCAGACTCTGTTAGTTGCTTCTATAACAGCGGAGAGCTTTTTTCATCATGTGTCCCCAATAATTTTGATTGTCCTGGAACCTTGCTTTGCTGATAATAGGTAATTCATTCGTGGTTGATTATTGAACATTTTTACTGTTACTTTGTACAATGTTTTCCTAGTTCTACTCACTTCACTTTGCATCATTTCATATAAGACTTTCCAGATGTTTTTGTGATTGTCTTGTTTATCATTTCTTATGGCACAGTGGTATTCCAACCACAACTTGTACAGTCATTCACTAGGTGATGGGCAATCTTTCAGTTTCCAGTTCTTTGCCACCACAAAAAGAGCTGTTGTAAATATTTTTGTACAAGTAGGTCCTTTCCCCCATCTTTGATCTCTTTGGGATACAGACCTAGTAATAGGTACATGTATTATTACATGTATTATTTTAGATGCTTTGATTTTTTTTAACTCTCACAGGAAATACTAGAACTGACCCTCTGGCAATAATTTTGATATAACTTGGCTTCCACCCAGTTCGTCGCATTTCAAGCAGATGAGGACCTAACACATGAAAGATTCTTATAGCCAATGGACTCATTCTCTCTCAGTCACACCCAAATGTACTGCTAAGGAGACTGTTTGGGTACTATTGTGTTGATGACAATCTGGTCACTTCAACAAATCATGTCAAGTTGAACAAGATTTGGACTTGACAACAACATATCATTTGTAAAGATATCTAATTCTGGGGATGTCTGATAGATTTTGTATCTCTAATGTCACAGGTTGGGAAATGTTAGGGATTGGCTCAAAAATAAAATAAGATAAACAAACATGGATCATGGGATTTTTTAGAAAAGAGAGGAAGGGGTGTGCCTTGTGACCACAGTAGAGTTAGCTAGCTAAAGAGAAACTTAAACTAGAGATGTTTTTAGACTATTGTGGGACTCTATAGTCTTGTTATAGTCTTTATTATATACTTCTGAGTAACTGAGATGGTATATTTTATCCTCTTCTATCTCATACCTAGTAGGTATGAATACATAATCCAAAATAGCTGACTTTTTCCTCTCTGATGGATCATTTATTCCACCAAAAGGTTATGGGGTCTCTCTACCAAGACTTCATCTACATTTGGCCAAAATCCTTGGTTTCTTTCTCATTTTTGTCAGCACCATTCAATATGCTGCAGTCAAAATTTTTTACTAAAAAAAAAATTAAAAGATGAAATTTCCACAAAACTGAATAAAAGATAACAGAATCTGACATTATAATGCAATGCTCTCCATGTAAGGACTCCCTCCCCACCTCTGCAAAAGAGTGGGGAGAAGCATTTTTCCATAGATCAAATCTGTTCTTTTAAATTTCCCAAGAATTCATTTACAATTATTTATGACTATTTTCTTTTCATTTACATTGTTGTAGTCAATGTGAACATTGTTTTCCTGGATCTCTTTCCTTCATTTTGCATCAATCCATGCAAGTGTTTCCCTGCTTCTCTGTATTTGTCATGTTTGCAACACAATAATATTCTATTATATTCATGTACCACAATTTGTTTAGCCATTCCTCAATTGATGGACTATAAGACCTCAGAGCCTATAAATCTAGATACGAGCCATGGAATATGGTCCTGCCACAAGCTTAATAATGTCTGGGCATTGGGGGCAGCTGATTGGCTCAGTGGATTGAGAACCAGGCCTAGAGATGGGAGGTCCTGGGTTCAAATGTGACCTCAGACACTTCCTAGCTGTGTGATCCTGAGCAAGTCACTTAATCTCCATTGCCTAGCCCTTGCTGCTCTTCTGCCTTGGAACCAATCTAAAATATTGATTCTAAGATGGAAGGTGAGGGTTTTTTTTTTTTAATGTCCACACATAGCTGCTGTAGGAGTCAATCAATCAATCAATAAACATCTTTTAAGAGCCTACTCTGTGCCAGGGACTGGGCAAAGTACTGGGGATATAAAAAGACATTTGATTTGCATTTCTCTTATTATTAGTGGTTTGATTAGTGATTTTTCCACATGGTGGTTATTATCTTGCAATACTTCTTTTGAGACGTATTTGTTCATATTGGCCATGCTATTGTTAAGTAACCTTCATCTTTTCTCCATGTAACATAGTCTATTCATTGTTTCATTTTATTCTAATCTCAAACCTGAAACATTAGATGGACTTTAACCAGGGTTCACTAGGGAAACTAAGGTTGCTGAATTCAGTAAAAGCCTGACTTTTTTTTCTGCTGCTGAATATTTTCCTGTTATTGTCCTGCACTTAGAAACAGATTGGCTTCTTTACAAAGTCCAAGGCTTTGTCATATGCCTTGATGAAAACGAGATATACTAGGTTTGCAACATTTCCATCATTTACAGTCTAATAGGCAATGAAATTGCTCTTTTGCTTACTTATGCTAAATCTGGCAGTCAGAACTTTGAAGTTGGAAGAGAGATCAGAGTTAGACTTGCCTAGCCTCTTCATTTTATAAACTAATAACTGAAACCCAGATAGGAAAGGAATTGCTAAGATAGCAATGAGTTAATGAAGGAGATGGAATTGGAATCCAGGTTTCTTTACTAGTCATTTTCTCCCTACCCCAGGCAAATTTTAGAGAAAGGGTGCTTCTCTATTTAATAAACCTCTTCATTAGCTTCAGATTGCATCTTCAGTTTCAAAGCTCATATTGCCTTTATCTTCGTTACTGACGACTGTCAGTTGGATGAGCTAGATTTTCCTAATATTGGTATTATTGGGTTGTTGTAGGCCCACATTCCTCAGATCTCACCTAGAAGTGTTCATTATCATTTAATTCATAAATACAGCATGGGGGAAGATACGGTTAGACAACAAACAGTCCAGGAGAAAATGACCTAGGTGTTTTAATGGATTCCAAGGACAATATGAGTTAACTATGTGATTTGGCAGGCAAAAAGCTCTAATGAAATCTTTGGCTGCATGAATAGAAAAGGCATCTATAATGAGCGAGAAGATAGACCTATAGTCTTTTGCCCTTGTTAGATAATGTATTTAATTTTCTGCATCCTATTTCATTTGGGACACTATCAAACTGGAAGTTATCCAAAGAAGGATGACTAGGAATTGTGAAGAGATGCAGCTATATTACATAAGGAGCTATTCGAACTGATGTAGATTGCACATGACTACTTACTTATTAGGGCCTGAAAGGCTTTCTAGACTCAAATATCTCTAGGTTCTTCCTTTTCACTCTCTTCTTAATTCTCTGTCTGGCTTCAAGTCTTATCATTCAAGTGAAACCTCTGCCCACAAAGTTTCCAATGATCTCTTAATTGTCAGCCTAATGGCCTTTCCTCAATCTTCATTATTCTTAACCTTTCTGTATTCTTTGATGCTAATTACTACCTTTTCTTCTCCCTCTATACTATTTCCCTTGGAGATCTCATTAAGTTTCATGGATTCTATTATCATCTCTATGCAAATAATCCTCAGATCTATTTGTCAAGCCCTAACCTCTCTCTGGAACTCTAGTCTCTCATTTCCTACTAGCAGACATTTCTAATTGGATTTCCCATAGAGGGGGAAGACGGGAACATGCATTCCTTAAACACCTATTATATATGCCCAGTACTGTGCTATGTACTATTCAAATATCTTATTTGATACAGATATCTTAAATTCAACATGTCCAAAATTGCCATTATTTTTTCCCCAAAAGCTTCCTTTTCCTCCAGCTTCCTTAATATTGTTAAAGGCTTCCCTGACTTTCTTCAAGTCAGCTAAAAAAATTAAAAGTCTCAGATAAAGTCTTACTGTTTTATCTTCTACAAGTGACTTTTATCAGTCTTACTTAATCTTAGTGCCTTTCCATCTGAGATCATATCCAATTTTCCCTATATATTTCTTGTTTGAAACATAGTTGTTTGTCTATTGTCTCTCCCCATTATTGTCCTTACTTTTAGTGCATAGTAGGACACTGTAGGTACTTATTTAGTACTTCTTGTTATTGAGGGGGATTCACTCAGAGGGCAGGGAGTCAGAATAACTGACCCCTAAAAGCTCTTTAACTCCAAGATTCCATGATTCTAAAATCACTCAATCTTCCATCACCTAATTTCCCAGAACTAAGTTGTGCCTAACACCATCCACACAGTAGGCAAAAGAGACAGCATGTTCCAGTCCCTCCTTCTGCCCAAAAAACATCCTAGAACTGAATGTCTGAAATTTCAGCAATTTCTCCCTTGCATGCAATAACCCAAGATGGGATGGCTCAGTTTAAATTAAATTAAATTAAATAGCAGAGGCTTAAGTAGTGTTTTCAATCACTTTAATACATGGGTCCTCACTCTATCAGTTGCCTCATCTTTGGCAACAAAGTGAAATTGTATCTCAAAGTGGAAATAATTATGTTGTAATATTCATGGCTAGAGCTATTGTGAAAACTTCACAAAAGCCTTACTCTGTTTTGGACATGTTCAGAAGGGCGATGCCATACCCTTACCTAAACCCTCCACTCCAGCTACTCTAGCCATTAGTTTACTCATTTCCTTCCTTCCAGAACCCCAAAAGCCTTTGGTGTCTCTGATTCTCAGAATACATGGAGCACCATCACCACTTGGATCACCAATTCCCTTCAGATCCTGATGAAGATAGCCTAGGACTCTGAACCCAAGAATTCTGGAATAGCAATGTCTCCCAAAGCAACAGACCTGCTTTCAACCCAGTCATAGCTGTTAACCAACTATCCGATAGGAGCAAGAAGTATGTGGTGCCATCTTTCAGACTGCTAGGAGATGCTTATTTTTAAACCCATATTTCTTGTCTTAGTAGCAATTCTAAGACATAAAGCCAAGCATAAGACAGTTGGAGTTAAGGATCATACAGTTAGGAAATACCTGAAGTCAGATTTGAACCCAGGTCCTTCTGACAATAAGAAGATCCACTGAGCCACCTAATTGTCCCCGAGGTGCTTGTTTCTAAGCCCAGTTTTCATAGACTTTAATCTAAGGAAGCACCTCCTGTGGAGATGGTGCCAATCATCCCCATAAACTGCCAACCAACTGCTATCAATAAATCAAGCAAGCAATACTAGGAGAAGCAGAAAGACACCTTAATAGAGAGACAAGAAGCAGATGCTGTCTGGAGAGTCAAACTACCATTACTTCAATGACTACCAGTTCCCCTCAGATCATACAGCCTAGGACCCCAAACCTAGGATACTTGGCAATGGCAATGCTTCCTGCCCAGTGCCCTCATCCCTCATTCTGGGGATCATTCCTTTTGGAGATACCACATGATAACTGCTCCTACAGGTGCTACAGCCAAAGCTTCTGACCACCCAGAAAATAAAGGTCTTCCTTCCAACAAAGTCCTTGGCATTACCAAATTGTTCAATGTCAGAAACTGAAAAGATTTTTAAAAACCTTTACCTTCTGTCTTAGAACTGATATTGAGTATCAGCTCCAGACAGAAGAGCAGTAAGGGCGAGGCAATGAGGATTCAGTGACTTGCACAGGGTCACACAGTTAGGATGTATCTGAGGTCAGATTTGAACCCAGGATCTCCCATGTAGCAGCCTCTAAAAATCGAATAGAATTTTATCAGTAGAAATGAGAACAAAGAAAAAAGTATTAACTCTCTTTTCTATTGCACCCTAAGGATCTTGGGACTTTTCCAGGTGAGTTGCAACTGAAACTTATCACATGTGTTATTTCCCCCATTAGAATGTGAGGTCCTTTAGACCACGGGGTTCTCTTACTTTTCCATTCTATTTGTATCCCCAGCTTAAGTCAGTGATTTGGTCATGGTAGTTGCTTAATAAATGCTTATCTCTTCTTTTTATGGCCACATCTGTGCTTGAGCTATTTCTCCCCTCTTTTTGGAAGTCCCTTCCCCCATTTCCAACTCTCAGCTCCAATCTCACTACTCCAGTAAACCATGTCCTGATTAACTAAGCAGCGTCATAGATTTAGAGGTGGAAGGTATCCAAGAGGACATTTAATTGAACCCTGTCATTTTCTAGAAGGAGCTGCCAACTTCTATACTGATTTATTGTCTATACTGTTCATTCAATTGAAAAATTAATTTCCTGACTTCTATTATTAGCTTTCTTTGGACAATTTTGTGCTTTTTTTCCACCCTACTAAATTGTAAGCTTCTAGAGGGCAGAGACCAGGTTTTATGTACCTTGATGCTGTGGGGCGGGCCAGCCTTCCACAGAGGATGGGGTATTGGAGGTGGGACAGTGTCGGCTGAATGATGGATGGGACATAGCTTTCGCATTCAACCCACAGCACAGGTTTCACAGGATAAACTGTTCCACCTTGGCTGAGGCCTGGCTTTATTTTATATCCTCATGATCACACATCTACTTGGCACACAGTTTCATTCTCAACTTACATGTTTCCATAGAACCTAACAACAAATAGGAAACCTAGGGAGATAGTCAATGAAACATTGTTGCTAAGTGCAGGGTCAGAGGGTAGAATCAACATGACCCAGATATGGTTGGGGAATTCAGAGAACAGATTTGCCAGAAGTTTTTATGCCTAGACAAAATGGTCCTATCTAAGTGGGTATATAAGAATCCTTAGGTTTAATTTTGTAAGTGGGATCTCCTGTTAATATCCTGGAGGGACAGAGTTGGACATCTATATTAATCCTGCAAGCATGTTGCTCTCATGTATTTTTCCTGGGGCTAAGTAAGAATAATAATTATAGCAATTCCAATAATAAGAGGATATTAATAAGGAAATCCTCGCCCGTGTTATACTCAACAGACTCCTGTCATCTGTTTCAGGGCAGAAACTTCCTGAATCACAATGTGGCTTCCGTCCAGATCGCAGCACCATCGACATGGTCTTCACAGTGAGGCAAATGCAGGAAAAATGCCTTGAGCAGAACCTGAGTCTCTACATTGTCTTCATAGACCTGACAAAGGTGTTCGACACAGTGAACAGGGACGCATTGTGGGTGATCCTCAGCAAGCTCGGTTGCCCAGCAAAATTCGTCAAACTGATCCAGCTCTTTCATGTCAACATGACAGGGGAAGTCCTATCTGGTGGAGAGACTTCAGATCACTTCAACATCTCCAATGGCATGAAACAAGGCTGTGTCCTCGCTCCGGTACTATTCAACCTATTTTTCACCCAAATATTACGACATGATGTGATGGATCTAGACCTGGGCGTCTATATCAAATACCGACTGGATGGCTCACTATTCGACCTTTGCCGCCTGACTGCCAAAACAAAGACAACAGAGAGACTCATCCTGGAAGCTCTCTTTGCAGATGACTGTGCTCTCATGGCCCACCAAGAAAATAATCTTCAAACCATTGTGGACAGGTTCTCTACCGCAACAAAACTGTTTGGCCTGACTATCAGGCTCAGCAAAACAGAGGTGCTGTTCCAACCTGCACCAGGGAGGCCAAGTAACCAGCCGTGCATTACAATCGATGGCACGCAGCTTTCTAACGTCAACACTTTCAAGTACCTGGGCAGCACCATCGCCAACGATGGGTCCCTAGACCACGAGATCAATGCCAGGATCCAAAAGGCCAGCCAGGCACTCGGGAGGCTGCGCTGCAAAGTCCTCCAACACAGAGGTGTAAGCACTGCGACGAAGCTCAAAGTGTATAACGTAGTGGTCCTCAGCTCGCTCCTGTACGGTTGCGAGACATGGACACTGTACCGGAAGCACATGAAACAGCTGGAGCAATGCCACCAACGCTCCCTCCGGTCAATCATGAGGATCCGATGGCAGGACCGAATCACCAACCAGGAAGTCCTCGACAGAGCCAACTCCACCAGCATCGAAGTGATGGTCCTCAAAACCCAGCGACGATGGTCTGGACACGTCATCCGCATGGACCCACAGCGAATACCAAGACAGGTATTCTAAGGTGAACTGTCAGCTGGACTCAGGAAACAAGGCCGACCAAAGAAAAGATTCAAGGATCAGCTAAAGTCCAACCTGAAGTGGGCTGGCATGACACCAAAGCAACTAGAACTCGCTGCCTCTGACAGAAGCAGCTGGCGAACCCACATTAACCATGCCACCGCCACCTTTGAAGATGAGCGACGTCGACGTCTTGCCGCTGCGCGTGAACGCCGACACCAGGCCACAACCGCACCTCTCGTAACAACTGGCATCCCATTCCCCATGTGCCACAAACTGTGCGCCTCAGCCTTTGGACTCCAAAGTCATATGAGGGTACATCAATAGATGAAAACGCACAAAGACAATTGTCATTCTCGATCACCGAGAGACTACCACTACACTGAGGGGAGTTTCAGTGGGTGTTTCCATCCTTTCTGGGGGCTACTTTGCAGTTCCTGGTTTCCACATGTGACCGTGTCAAACAGTGTGATCTTTAATGGCTCCTGGCATCTCACCCTTTTTTGTTTTTTTAATTGGAGTGACTTCAGTTCATCTTGGGCTTGATGTAGGGTAGAATCTAGTTAAGGATGATGACTGTTGTGCAGTGTGGACTCCTTGAGCAATGGTTGCAGTGGCAGTTGCTAGAGATGTAATCTTAAATTGGCTTAAATTTTGGGAAATCAATTGTGGGGTATAAATGCCTAAAATTTGTTCAACAACAAATACAGTGAAGGGATTAGAACAATTGGTTAAAATACATCCTGAACAAGAAATTCTAAGAGTCATGGAGGATAACATGTGCATCTGTAGGACCACCGGGAAAATCAGTGTCATTTGAAGGCTGTAGTACAATTGGGAGGTGAAAATCCCTGCTTGTTTATCATTTTACCTTGCATATAATTTAGCTGGAATGCTGGGTCTGAAGCCAGGAAGACTCATCTTCATGAGTTCAAATTTAGCCTCATATTCTTACTAGCTGTATGGGCAAGTCAGTTTTCTTATCTGTAAGAAGAGCTGGAGAAAGAAATGGCATACCACTCTGGTATCTTTGCCAAAAAAGCCCCAAATGAGGTCATGAAGAATTGGACACAACTAAAACAATTGAACAACAACAACAATAAAAAAATAAAATAAATTCTTATTTTTAAATTTTATTTTTATTGTCATGCAAAACACACTTTCATATTGGCCAATGTTGTAAGAGTAAAGTCATACATAACCCAAACCCCTAAATAAAACCATAAATAGAATGATGTGAAAGACGACTTCAACAGTTCTTTCTCTGGAGGTAGGTAGCATTCCCCCTCAAATCTTTGAGGAGTCTCCCATTCCAGATTATCGCATTGCTGAGAGTAGCCAAGTTTTCACAGATAATCATTGTATAATATTGCTGTCATTGTGCACAATGTTTTCCCAGTTCTGCTTATTTCTCTGTGTCAGTTCCTTCAGATCTTTCCAGCTTTTTCTGAAATCTTGTTTATCATTTCATATAGCACAATAGTATTCCATCATCATACCATGATTTCTTTAGCCATTCCTCAACTGATGGACATCCCCTCAATTTCCAATTCTTTCCTACCAGAAAAAGCTCCTATGAATAATAAATATTTATTAATGACTCCAAATGATGCTCTTCCTCATACTTTATGGTATACTGTTCTACAGTATTTCTGTTGATATGCCCTATTTTGGACAAAGGTTTAGTGAAATCCATTTAATATTTGTCTCCTATGTCAAATTTACCCAATGTGGTAAAAAATAAATTATAATAAATAGTAAAATAATTAGCATTTATATAATGCTTTAAGATTTACAAAATGCTTTATAAATTTCTCATTTTATCCTCACATCAATCCTGTATCCCCATTTTACAGTTGATGAAACCAAGGCACAGGGAAGGTCAATGACTTGTTCAAGGTCATCTGACTCAAGGTATTACACTCTTTTCACCTTGTTGTTTATCTAACCCCAGACTAATGAGAAAATAGCCATAGATGACAACCATGGGGGTGGAGAAGATTGGAAGGCATTGGAAAGCAGATTGTTAAGAGACAGAGCTTTAGAACTTGAAGGAGAAAGTTCACCTCTGTCAGCTCTGAGCTCCCAGAAAGGCTATAAACAGCTTTCTTAACAGCTGGCAGATACTCCTGGAAGAGAAGGACCAACAGATGTAAATCACAGATATGAATGTGACAAAGAGTGGGACTAGATGTGTGCCATAAGAAAGTGATGGGGAGGAAACATCCCAGAGAGACAGATGGAGGCCAATGATATGTCTCTGAAGTATCAACCTTCAGTGTAATGTTTCTTACAAAAATGCAGGAATTGAAGAAACCAGATATACTTGGTTATACCCTCAATTAAAGGTTACTTATTTTGTTATTTCCTTCAGATGTTTTCCAGGCCTTTGGCCAATGGGTCCATAAATGGCTGGTACCACTTCCTCTGGAAGGTTATTTGACAGCCTCAGGCATTTTGCTATCTGGAAGTACTTCCCAGGATTTAGCAAAAGTATTCACTTTCTTCAGTCATCCTATTGCCCTCTTTAGTAATTCAATGATATCCAGAGAGGAAAATCCGGAACCATGGACATCTGGGAGCCCCATGCTGCATGGATCTGAGAAAGATTGCTTGTGCCAACAAATGTGATAGCTTTTGAGGATACAATTACATGATGCATTTATTACATGATGGATGAGATGCAGTTGGAACAATATTTTAATTTGGGAAAGTGCATTCTCACAAAACTTCCTGTCCTTGAGGTTAACCTCTTGAGATATTTGTGCTCTGTATCTTGTTTCCTTCCTACTTTTTCCTTCACTGAAGTTAACTGTGAAATAACTTGCCAGTCTAATACCCTCTGAGCATACAGGTACAATAGACACAAATGTGATGTTTTTTCTAAGCTGATGATTATTCCTGTCCCCTCACTTCCTCACTCAGGAACCTTCTCTTTATCTTTTCAAAATTTTCTTTCAGCTTCATTATGTTTTCCTATGATGTTCAAATAGAAGGCAATAGTATTATAGAACAATAGAATTTTAGATCAGAAAGAGTCTTAAGAGATATTAGTTTTAAAATCTCTTTGGATGATTGTCATATAAATTGGTAGGGAAGGAGGAGAGATGGAATAAGCACTTAGTAAGCACCTACAATGTGCCAAGCACTGTGCTAAGTACGTTACAGATATTAACTCATTTAATCTTCACAATAACCCTTTGAGGTACTTAATTAATTAATGAATCCCCATTTTACAGTTGAGGAAGTTAAGCTAAATAGAGGTTAAGTGACTTGTCCAAGGTTACACAAATTGTATCAGAGGCTGAACTTAGGTTTTTCTGACTCCAGGCCTGGTGCTCTATTCACTCTGCTTCCTAGCTGTTCCCATAAGCATTTATTAGGCCTTTATCCTGTGTATATGTAGCAATAATCTCTCTCCTGAACTCCAGCCTCACCATCAAGTCTCTGTGGGACATCTCAAAGTCAACATATTCAAAATAGAACTCATTATCTTCCTGCATAAATTAACTCCTCTTAAAGTCTCCAATTTCTATTGAGGAAAATGATATCCTATTAGTAATCCAGGTTAGGAAACTTGGAGTAGTCTCTGTCTTCTCTCTTTCCCTCATTCTCCACCCTCACAGTCAATCAACTGACAAGTTTTGTCCATTTTATCTCTATCTCATCTCCCACCTCTTGTCCTCTTCGTCCACTTGCATGCTCACCATCCTTATTAGGCCCTCATTACCTCTGGCATTGACTATTAGAACAATCTACTAATATTTGGGGGTAGAGGGGAACTCCAACCTCTCTGCTCTCCAATCCATTCTGCACACAGTTGTCATAATTATCTTCTTAAAGAACAATTTTTATAATGTCTCTCCCCTCTCTAGAGCTTTCCCTAGTTCCCTACTACAGCTAGGATAACATACAAACTCCTTAGTTTGACATTTAAAATCCTTGACAATTTAACTCCAGGCAAGCTGACTTCCTTCCCTCCTTTTTGTGCACTCTAAATTTCAGTCAAACTGATCTACATGTTGTTCCCCAAATTGGCATCCCATTCCCCACCTTTGTATCTCCCATCTTCTACCCCCATTCTTCACATGCACTCAAAGTTTACCTCTGCCTCTTAGAACGCTCAGTTTTCTTTCAAAGCTCAAGCCATTTATTTCTTGTATGAGAAATCTTTCCTGATCCCCTAACTTGTTAGTATTGCCTTTGTTTATAATATTATGATGTACATTTTTGTCTATTTACATGCCTTATCTCTCCAGTAGAATGTATTCAACTTGGGAATAGAAACTTTTTATTTTGTCTGTGTATTATTAGTGACACACACACATTGTCTTACATATAGTAGGCACTTAATAAATGCTTATTGCATTGGTTGGATTGATGGAATATTTCTATCCATTTTCCATCTTACTAGTGATTTTTATTAACTTGAAATACACTACCCCAAGGGGCAGAGGAGCACATTCCTGTCTGTATTTTACCACTTGTTGGTTGACTGGGAAAAAATCACCTAAACTTTGTGGGTTTCATACTTCATACAGCTTCATTATGGGAATAATACTTCTTCTGTCCAAAGGCAAAGGTATGGCCGAGTCAGTCTTTCGAGGTCATTTCCAGATCCATCATATTAAGTGAACTTTAACCTCAGACTGGACTGGCTACCCAATGACAGTCATTGCAAATTTTGATGCACATTTACATTATGATGCAATAAGCCATATTTTATTAAGGTGTAAACCATATCGTGGGAGTATAATAAGGATATTTGGAAATTACATTAGTCAGAAAAGACATAGAGCATGGAAGAAATAATTTCCTAAATGGTACCCAATGGGTCTAAAGAGTTAATGCAGCTTTTTAAAGGGTCTAATAAGTTTAATAATATATTAGATATTCAGTCTAATATAGCTAATATTCTAGATATTGAATCTATGTCTAAAATGTTAAAAATTGAGTCTGATATAGCTAATATGTTAGGTACCGAGCCTAATGCATCTAACATATTAGATAATAGGTTTAATACATAATATCTAGAAAGAAGATTGTGTCTTAGAAGAACCTTGCTTAAGGTCCAATACCATTTTTTTCATTTTTTTCAGTTTTCTCTTTTTATATAGTGCTCTGAGAACTAGGATTTCTTAAGGTAAAGTAAATAGATTCTATATTTGAATAGTCTCTATTTTATTTTTTGTTTTCTTTTTTATATTACTAGTGCTTAGCATAGTGACTTACACATAATAGATACTTGATGAATATCTTCAATTAAATTGAATTATCAGAGCAAAAGTTTTACATAGAGGATTGTGATATGCATAATGTACATTTTTTTAAACATATGGTATTATTACTATACTAGACAAAAGAGCTTAGTATATAGGATGCTACACTTAGAGTCAGGGAAACTTGGGTTTGAATTTCCAGCTTATTCCTGACCTCAGAACTTGTCCCAGTTTTTCTAACTACTCTAACTTTTACTATCAGAGTGACCCTGACTTGGACTTGGGAGAGAACTAGATTCAAATCTTGCCTCATTACTCACTAACTGTGTAGCTAGGGATAAGTCTCTTCATTTTTCTCAACCTCAGTTTCCATACCACTAAAATGGAGATTGTTATACCAGTACCATTCGCTTCAGAGGGTAGTTGGGAGGCTCAAATAAGATAATGTATGATTCTATATCTAGCAGGAAAATGGTTCACAGATAGCAATGATGATAGAAGAGCAGACATTTATATACCACCTTAAGTTTGGCAAAAACACTTTACATATATTCTCTCATTTGTCCTATCACAGCAACTTCTGAGATAGGTGTTATCATCCCCATTTTAATGATGGAACTTGCATTGTTTGTCCAGATCATCACAATTACTTCCTAGCTTGTTTCCTAGTTTCAAGGCTTTTCTTGTTCCAGTTTCTTCTGTCTATGTACTTGTCACAAAGAGGCCTATCAAGAGTCAGTCTTTTTGAGTGACAAGGAATTGAACTCTATAATGGAAGATTAGATACATGATGCTCAGGGCAATTTCTCAGGGTACATTATTTTCAGTCAAATCCCCTCTCAGATAGACTCCATATCTTGACTCTGGAGTAGCACAGGGTGAACTATGGACCACCCAAGATAACTGGGCAAACACAGAAGCACCAAAGAACACCAGACAGCATTGCCTAGCAGAGTCCTCACTTGTAAAATGAACTGGAGAAGGAAATAGCAAATCACCCTGGTATCTTCCCCAAGAAAATCCCAAATGGGGTCACAAAGAGTAGGTCACAACTGAAATGATTAAACAACAAAAATAAATATCATTTGGGACTAGACACACAACAACACTGGGGGTAATGGGAAAGAACCATCACAGCTAAATACCTATAATCTTACCTAGGTATTTACTTCTTCATTCTTACTCATTAGATTCTATCCCCAAAGATAGGCTTTTTGGAAAAAGATATATATATCTGTGGATGCAGGGAAAAGCAAGCTTCAATTCTAATCCTTCCCTAATATAGGAGTGGATAGGTCTCCTGAAGTGTCTAATTAGGCATACCTACTTGTGTTGCCCTGCCCTTGCATCCAGTGCTAACATAATTTCAGAATGATTTTCATATTCATATCAACCCACTTTCCAAGTTTGTAATTTCTACCTCCATGACACCTCTCACATGTCTCCTCCTCTTTGTTGGCATGGCCATCATTGAGTTTAATCATCCAGCATCTCTTGCTTTGACTGTTGCAAGAGCTTCCAATTTTTTCTTTTTATGTCAAGTATCTCCTTTCTCCAACACATTCTCCCAAAGTAATTTTTCTAAAGCACAGACCTGACCAGTCTTTTTCCTGCTCAATAAGCTGTCTGCTCCCTATTACCCCTAGGATCCTTTATTAGGTGTTCAAAGTCCTTTTCAACCTTTCCATTTCCATGCCTGTGGGAGGTAAAGTACTATATATGATAAACAGCAAGAAGGGGTATTGAAGAACACATAAGAGGAAATAATGTATAATAAGGCTGTAGTTTAGTTTAGTTTTAGTTTCTTTCAAGCTTAGCTTACACACCACCTTCCATACAAGGACTTTGTGGATCCCTCCCAGCTGGCAGTGCTGTCATAACTTTGTATTTATGTATTTATTTAGTAAATACATAAAATTAGCCTATACTGATATATGGGAACTTTGTGTCCCTAGATATATAGATAAACAGATGGACAGATAGATAGATGGATAGATAGATAGATGGATGGGTAGATAGATAAATAGATGAGAAACTGAATCATTTATTAAGCACAATGTGACAGGCAATGTAAGCTCCTTGAGGGCTGGAAAATTTTGTCTTTGTACCACTATGGTTTTTCATGTTTCATGACGAAAGTTGATTGGTTTCTTGTTGTCTTTTGTACTCAGAGATGACTAAAATGACCTCATAGGTGATGTCTTTTGCTCTGATTATAAATTGGATTTGTGATGCAGAATTGCACAGTCATTGGCCTCAGACTCTTTTCCAGTTATCTAAGTCCAGTGGCAAGACAAAAAGTCGAGATGACTGGAGATGGCCCAGGATGCAGTGGATGACCTTGGCCTCTTCATTGTTTAACAAAACTTCAAGTACTCCATGGCACCTGCTTTTGCCACTTTTGTAGTTCTTGTAATAAATTGTTCTCATCTGCCTCTTCTGCTAGGGGAAGTCCTCACATGACTGGGGTAGACATCCCCCTAACTCATTAGCAGGTTTGAGGCCTGTTGGTTCCCCTCAACCTGCTTTAACCTAAAAGATTGTTTACTGGGATGTGACTGTTAAAGCATGCACAACTTCTTGGAACCACAGCTGAGAACTGGGTAGCAGATGGACACCAAAGGAGGAAAACGTTCCTGAAAAATGACCTGGAAAACCCCCACACCAGAGGACTAGTCATCCCTGAACCCCCCTCCCCCATACCCCATGGCAAAAGTAGGTCTTTAATAAATGCTTAGTCATTGATTCCTAAAGCACTGCTTTCAATTTAATAGACAAATACTCATTAAATGCTTTTTATGTGTAATGTAGAATGAGTGGCTTTGAGTATACAGAGATAAACCAGGTGTAGCCCCTGACTTTCCAAAGCTGATAGATAGGACAAATGAGTAAATATAATACAAATTATAATACGATGAGTACATAGGTACAATCCAAACTGAGGGTCAGGAGATTGTATATGAGAGAGAGCACTGCTTTGTACAGAAAAAGCACTAAATATTCATTAAATTAAATGGAAATGAATGGTAACTAGGAGACTGGGAAAGACTTCACGGAGAGGGTGGCACCTGCAAGGCTTATGACTGGAAGGAAGAGAGACTTCCATTATTTGGAGGTGTGGGAAGAAATAGACCTGGCAAGAGGGACAGAATGCATAAAGGTATGGAGTTGGGAGATGACAAGCTAAGATAAAGCTATGATAATTCAGCTGGCTGGCATGTGGAAAGTATGAAAGGAAGTGGCTTGTGCCTTGCAGGTAATTGTAAACTCCCAGAGGGCAGGAACAGTCTAGTATTTGTCTCCGTAGCTCTAGCACCTACAGTGTGCTATACACAAAACAGCAGAGTTGTGCTGGAACTGGTTCATGTTGGCTCTTGAGAAGGGATTGTTAACTATTCAACATGAGCATTTACATTTCAGAACTCTGAAAACTATGATACAGGGCTGGATTTATTGTTGAGACTTGGAGAAATTTCTCATAATATTGAAAACTTAAAAATGAGTCTTAAATAAGTTTTATAAAATATTTGGAGATCCAGTTGTTAAACATTTTCCAGTATACCCTTTCCTAATAAGCACTTAATTAATATGTGTGCAGAATTAAATTGAATTATTCTTTAAATTTGTTTGTGATAGTAAGCTCCCTAAAGGTAGGAACCCTGTCTTAGATTTTTTTTTCTATTCTCCAATGTCTGAGATGACTCTCTGAGAAAATAATAGGAGCTCAATACATGCTCCCTGATTGTTGCAGACTAAAGTTTCTGCTCCACTGCATCTGACACAAACCATTGGGTCACTGAAGGCCTACAGGGCCTCTCCTGCAGAGTAATTATTTGCTGAGCAATGAGGGTCACATACAGGAGGGAGAGAAATTGCCACATCTGTTTAATAAGAATCAGAAGCACTATCTACTTCCTAAAGATATAGTAAAACTAAATGAATTGTGAACTTGTGAAAGAAAAGCTTCTAGGGCAAAAAATGGGAAGAAAAACATCTTTTTTTTTTTTAATATCACTGCAATTACGACTAGTCTTCAACTCCCTTAGTTTGTTAGAAATGACATTCCAATAATTCCCCAGCCTGATAGGATGTTTTTCATGCCTGCCAACTTATCTCTACTTCAGAGTATCAAAGGACGAGAAAAATCAATGGCTTGGCTCATACTTACTTCGCTGGTGTTGTTAGGAGGATCTCATGAGATAAGGCATAAAAATTGCCTTCTCGCTGTAAAGTGTTACATAAATGTAAACCATTCTTATTATTATTTCTTTATGACCTGAAAGAAGTGAAGATATGAGATACTTAAAAGTAAAACTTACTTAGGTTGTCTAACTACAGCCTATAAACAAAAATCATTTGACCCCTCTCCAAAAAACTGAGTGCTCTGTGTTTGTGAGTGAATTGTGACTGGCCTTTGCAGGATTATTTAGAAATTTAGGCAAACAAATGTTAGTTTCCAAATTAATATTCCTGAAGCAAATCTGCTCCTCCCTCTCTCCTCCCTCTCTCCTCCCACTCAAAAACTGTGGCTCCCTATTGCCTCTCAGTTAAAAGAGCCTAACATTTAAAATCCTCAGCAATTTCACTCCCATGTACCTTTCCCATCACTTTCCCTGCTACCTATAATGCACTCCCTTATTCCAAAGCTCAGCTCTAGGGCCTCCTTCATATGAGGCTTTTCCTGGCCATCCCTGAATCCATAGTACTACTAGAGTGCTCCACAATAATTTGTATTTACTTTGCAAATATTATGTATTTCTTTAGATATGTTCTTGTTATTTCCCTTGTGGAAGATAAGCTTCTTGAGGGCTGTTTTTTTTCCTTTGTGTCTTTGTTTTTGTCACATTGTCCTGGACATAGTAGATGCTTAACAAATAGTTGTTGATTATTCATTCTCCATTTCAGTCTGTCCTGCTAGCTGTTCTCCTCATTGGCGTTCCATAGTCCAGCACCTACTTTTGTTTCCCTGCACAAAGATACTAGGATGTGTCTCCCATACCTCAAAAGTACTCCTTCACTTCTGTCTCTACCTCCAAGCACAGCTCAGATACTACCTTGAACATAAAGGCTTTTCTAGAGCAGTTCCTCATCCTAACTATGAGCATTTTCTTTCTCTGAAATTATTTTGAATCATTTTATATAGATTTTGTATTTATTCACTTGTGTCCATGTTGAGTTCTCCTCCTGCCTCTCCCCATCCTACATGAGCAGCAATTGTTTAGTTTTTGTGCTTGTATTCCCATGATAGATGATTTACAAGGTTTGTTGAAATCCTGAGATTTTTTTCTATTTATACTCATTTATTTTTTACTTAATTACCTGTAGACCAAATGTTTTGATATTTGTTTTTTTAAAAATTTTGAGTTCTAAATGCTTTCCTCTTTCTCCTCCTTCCTCCTGAGAAGGCAAGTCAAGCAATTTGATATAGATTATACATGTGCAGTCATGCAAAACACTCCTGAGATTTTTTTAAAGTCCAAGTGGTGGAGTAGGGGTTTTCTTATCTGAGTCACACAAAATCTGGTGAGCTCCTCAGAGAAAATTCATGGATACAGTGTTTTATTTCCCAAGTAGAAATGACCCAAGGGTTCTAGAACATTCCAACCATCTTTTAAAATGTAGAAGTAATTTAGAAAAGGTAATGCTGGGAAAAGGGAAAGATGGGCTAGGCTAAGTGAAGGCGAGAAAATGAGTAGATTTCCCCATCTTTATTAGGAGTCCTTGGTGTCACCAATGAGCTGCTTCTATCTCCTAAGGCTAAATTACCAAGCTGCTATTTTTGATAGTTTTTTTTTCTCCATTAAAATTAAAATAAAACAGCTCCTAGAAAATCTTGCCCCTTTTATAGAACACTTATGTAATATGCAAATATGCATCTAAATTGTTAGGTCTTTTTCCAACTGGAGCTGCATAGAAGAGCAAGATGCATTTGAAAGCCTAGATAAACTTGTATCTGGGAACATTTCTACTGAAAATGAACACTTGTACATTTTTCTTTTTTAGTTGGCCAGTTTTTTTTTTTAAATAAATGACCATGGGTAGAAGGGAATCCAGAGCCAGCCCCTATGACTAGTTTTGCTATTGACTTGCTGTGGGGACCAGGAGACATTATATCTTCCCATGCTATCTCAGTTTCTCTAGTGATACTTCTGCTTCACAGAAAGTGTTGTGGAGGATAAAGGGGCTGCTGACTTGTTTTGAACTTTTCTATAAAGAAGTCCAATCCAGAACATTTTCCTTAGCTTTTCTCTCCCTTGGGGAAGATAATTTATTCAACATTAGAATAAGCCCCAGGGCAGATAATTGGTAATTGGAGATCAAATAGCACAAACACACTTATTCCTTTCTATAACCAGACTGGCCCCAGGATTCCACTCACCCCTGCTTTGACCATCTGTCAGAAACCTGGGTACCCTTCATCTGTTCTGCTGCCCTTCATCCATGCTAGCCACCAGCCTAAAGCCAAAGATCCTCCAGAACAGGGAATCTTAACCTTTTTTTTTTTTTGTGGCATGGCCACATTGGCATTCTGATCTAATCTATAGATACCTTCTCACAATAATGTTTGAGAATGTATAAAATATATAGAATTACAAAGGAAACAGATTATATAGTAATACATTCATCAAAATATACGAAGGGAAAAAAAGCCAAGTTCATGGATTCTAGGTTGGGAACCAAGTGTCTCTCTCTCTAATCTTTGGGGGGATAATTTAATCAACACTGAAGGGAGTCCTGGAGCAGAGTTGACCTTGCTGAGGATTGGAGAGCTTGTTTTGCTCATCTGGCAGGACCAGGAACTCATCATTCTCCCTGTCCTAGTACGTGCCTTCTCCCTCTCTCCCACTTTTCACCTCTTGCTCGGAATGATAATTAAACCAGCACTGCCATTGCTATGACTCTGAGTCATAGGCTGTCCAGGCTAATGTACCTTCCGTGGTTACCATTCTCTGCTCCCTTAAAACCTGTCCAAGTTATCCGATCCTTTCCACATTCCCGATCTACTCTACCCTTCTATTATGCCCTCAGAAACTTCCCTCCTCCCCTCGTCTATTGATGACAAACCGCCTTTTACTTTAGCTCTGCCTCCCAATTTATTTTATAAATACAAATACATATATCTTTATATTGTTTTCTTTTATATATAGGTTGACTGCCAATAAACGGGGACAGGGGCGGTTTTTTTCCATTTTGCCTTTGTATCTCCTGCACCTAACCGAGTATGTTTGGCAATGTATGTGTAATATACATAGCCGCCACCTCATAATGCCGGTTGAATCGTTGGATTGTGGGATAAATCTACGATTTAGATTCATTTCACAGGGACTGAGGCATTGTCACAGACCTGCTCTAGCTCCATTAGGAAAAGCAAACCCAAAAATAACTAGAAAACTAGCCACAGTGGGGGTGAAGAGGACATGTAAGTATGGAGAGAGGAAAAAAAAAATAACTGCTGAAAGAAAAATGCAGAGGATGGGTTTGAATCGCTTCTGTTCCCCTCCCCCATAGTCTTATTTTCTTTGTACCTGGGGGAGGGGGACGGAAAAAATGAAACAAGAGAGAACTCCAGACCAAAGCGTTTACTAAATTACAGCTTAAGGGATCACAAAATGAGTATTTCTATGACACAAGAAAAAGAGATCTTCAAAACCTATTCGGCTCAAAAAATTGAACCCCTTGCAAAGCACTAAGTCTCCCGCATGATTCTCGGAAATCAGTATCAGCCGCTGTGCTTCAGAAGTTTTCCACCCAGCAACAGGATGATGTCAGTGGCAAAAGGGAACAGCCAATCAGGGGGAAGAATGAATCAGCCAGTGCAGGGATTCTGCTCGACTGTTTCTTAGCAAAAACTAGCTCGGCTTTGAAAAGCGGGGACTTGTTCGCACTTCCTTGTCTCTAGAAGCCGAGACTCGGTGGCTCCTGGCCCTGAAAAGTGCATTAGAGAACATGCATGCTTTTAAAACTGATTTGCATACAGACCGGCATCCCTGTGGATGTCAGCTCGGAGCCCTGGCTATGTTTGTTGAAAAGTGAGAAAGGGCATGAATGAGGATAAAAACAGCATTTAACTGCTGCCCCCTTGAAACACCTGAAGGCTGAAAACAAATTGTTTTCTTGCACTTCTCTGTATCCCCCTTTGCATGTTAACTCTACAGAAAGATCAATACTGGACCGACTTTCCATTTGGCTCTGGTGTTTTAATGCTTTTTCAGAGGAGAAGTGTTTTGAAACTCAATAGCTATTATTTCAATTGTGAGTCAGAGACGCCATTATTTAATTGCACTAAAATAGGCACAGCGTGGATGTTTTAAAATTAAAGTGCAAATTGGAAGTTGGAGCTTGTGATTTGCAGTCAGTTGCTGTCATCGGTCCACGCATCAGCCCTGGGCAGCCTTGTTTTAGGTATGGCTTAAACAACTACAGGGATGAGCTCAAGCTTTCTTTCATCCATTGCTCTGATGTTTTCCTCTTAATCGGCAGAGAGGGCGATGCAAGGTGGAGAGCAGGAGCCAAAGGGTCGCTCTGGCCAAAGAAAGCAAGACGATTTATTACACCTCCGCAGATTCCACTAAACTCCTCAGCATGCCCAGCACTCTTAGGCAATCTCTAACCTAGTACCAAAAACAGACTTGCTTTCTTGTGGGCGGCTAAGTACATTTTTTTTTCAAGTACACCTTCTCAAAGGAAAGTTAAAAAAAAAAAAAAAACATTTTCCATCTTCCCTTCTCTCTTTTCAGTGTCTTAAGTAGTTCTCAGAAAGCACTGAGATCTGGTGAACAAAAACAACGAAAAGAAGGAATAGGAATTAAGAAGCCCGAATCCCAGCTCCAGATATATCTCGGACTCCTTGTCCTTGACCAATGAAATGCAAATTAAGACTACCTGGAGGAAAGCTTTTCTGAAATAATGAAAAGGCTGAGTTACTGAATAAATTTAAAGGAAAGACAGAGGTATTACTTTCAAATACAATGGAACTAAGCAAAGTATTTGCAAATAGAGGTCAAAGTAATTGAATTTTAGACCTGGTAGAAAATTTAGCTATCTTTCGGGACAAGATCTTCAGAGATCTGCTTTAACAAAAGGAGCCAATGTGGTGGTGGTGGTGGGGGGGGGGGGTTCTCTCTTAGGTAGGCTTCTTATATTTGCCTCTCATTCTTCTATCACCTTGAGGGCTCCCATTGCTGTTAGGAATAACTGGTTAGCTCCCTGGTTCCATTTAACTAAGTAACAACTATTAGTTTTTACAAAGGAATATTTAATTCTAATATACAGGAAGACCAAAATATAAGTTTCCAAGTTCCAGGCCTAACTGAGTTCATAACCATAGGTCTGTTGCGGGAGGGAGAGGAAAACATTATGAAGAGTTTCATACAAATTATCTCATTTGATCCTCTTAAAACAACCCTGTAAATTAGGTGCCATTATTATCCTCATTTTACAGTGAGGGAAACTGAGGCTCACAGATTAAGTGACTTCCTTGCCCAGGATCAAGCAACTCCGAAGAGTCTGAGACTGGATTTGAACTCAGGTCTTTCTTACTTCAAAGCCCAGTGCACCATCTCTTGTACCATCTGAGATGAAGGTAGTCCTCATTTCAGCTACTATGGGGTTGGGGTTCTGAAGGTCTTTCCTTGCTTCTCAGGAACCCAGACTCTGGTATTCCTAAATGCCTAGTAGATCTTTCAAAACTTGAGATGAGACTCATTAAAAAAAATTCATTTATTTTTAATTTGGGAAATTTAATTAATTAATTAATTTAGAATAGTTTTCCATGGTTACATGATTCATGTTGTTTCCCTCCCCTCCCTCCAACCCTTCCCGTAGCTGACTCACAATTCCATTGGGTTTTACATGTGTATTTCCATATTATTGACATTTGCACTAGGGTGATCCTTTAGTGTCTATATCCCCAGTCATATCCCCATCAACCCATGTTATCAGGCAGTTGTTTTTCTTCTGTGATTCTACTCCCACAGTTCTTCCTCTGAATGTGGATAGCATTCCTTCTCATAAGTCCCTCAGAATTGTCCTGGATCATTGCACTGCTGCTAGTAGAGAAGTCCATTACATTCAATTACAATCTTGTTTCTGTATACAATGTTCTCCTGGTTCTGCTCCTCTCTGCATCAATTCCTGGAGGTTGTTCCAGTTCCCATGGAATTCCTCCACTTTATTATTCCTTTGAGACCACAATTTGTTCAGCCATTCCCCAATTGAAGGGCATCCCCTCATTTTTCATTTTTTTGCCAACACAAAGAGCACAACTATAAATATTTTTGTACAAGTCTTTTTTCTTATGATTGAGATGAGACTCTTATTTCCTTCACCTAGAATGGAAAAGAGCAAAAGTAGAGGCCAGAGTTGGAGGACCACATTCTTCTCTAGTCCACATGGATTCAGTGGGAAGAAAGTCTCAAGGTCTGTGTCTTTCAACATAGTCCATTACTAGATACTGTGGTTAAAGAAACCAGGAAAGAACAGCCCAAAAGCTTCAGTCGTGAGGCCACATCCAGAATTAGGCCAGAAGCAGGCTCCTCTATACTAGCCAAAGAGCCTCTCTTTCACAATCTAATTAGGATGACATCCAATTACAAAACGTTTCTGCCCACTCTGTCATCTTTCTAAGGTATTTCCCTTACATGCTTCCTTAAAGTGGGACCTTTTACCTGTTCATGGGTAGGATCCCTCAACCATGAAAACTGATGGAGTTTGTTCATGCAACAGACTTCCATTACACAAATATTGTCCTAGATTCAAATCTCAGCTCTTCTAATATGTCATTTGTTTAACTTTGTCAAGTCTCTTAATTTCTCTGAGCCTCAATTTCTTCACCTATAAATTAAAGGAGAGGGCCTGGAGGAGATGATTTCTAAACTTCCTTCAAGCTCTAAATATATTTTCCTGTGAAGGCAACCAGTATGTAAATTATTATTTCAAAGAGTTTATTCTTTTAAGAAAGTTAAACTGGGCCACCTGCAACCTTATTCATTTGCTTGGCAAATCCTTTATCTATAGAGAGAGCAAACAGAGTTCCAGCCTAAGGGCCTCTCTGAATTAGCACAAACTCACAATTAAGAAAGTTTTACTATATTGATCTGCCTCATAGATCTATGTGGACTGAGATTAGCCTTGTGCTTTGTATTTGAATTTGTTGAACTACCTACAGACAAATTTTTTTTAACTATTTAAAAGTATTCTCTAAGTGATTTGCATAGACTCTGTTATCCTTTATCATATTCTCAAATAAAATTAAGAGTTAACATTTATATAGACTTGTTAATTACCAGGCATTGTGCTTAGCACTTTATAATTATTTCTTCATTTGATTTGATTTGATCCCAATAACCTTGGGAGTCAAGGTGCTATTATTTCATCTTCATTTTACAGTTGAGGAAACCGAGGTATACAGAGATTCCAGTGACTTGTCCAGAGTTACAGAGATCATAAATGTCTGAGTCCAGATTTAAGTTCAGGTCTTCCTGGCTCCAGGCCTGATAACTTCAGGATCCAGGCTCTTGCCACCCAGAAAGACAAGTCCCTGTTTCCTCCAATGATTTCTATTCCTTCCCCCCAAAACATGCCGAACTGTTTGAACTGGGAATACTCACTTAGTCCACTGTAAAGTCCTTAAGTGTAGGGGTTGTCTGCCTTAGCTAAATTTCTTCTTCTGAGATCTTCTACTCTTGACCTCTGTGCCATTGCTAAATCCTTGTTTTCTCCTATCTCTCTCACTAGGACTTTTTGTTCTTTTCTGCTAGTTCTTCCTTTCACCTCAATTTTAGAGCTTTTTCAAGGTCTAATCTTAGACTCTCTTCTCTTCTTTCTTTACCTTCATTTGCTTGGAAATATTCATTCCAATGGATTCAATTATCTCTAGCTGACTTCTCTTTTCATATTTCCAAACTTGAGCTCTAATCTTGTCCTCCATTTATTGGATTTCTCTAACGTGTAGGCCTCATCCTCATTTCAAACTTAGCATAGTCATTTGAGCTGGGCCTTTCTTTACCAACATACAATTCTTCCCAATTTTCCTATTTCTGTTGCTAGTTCTATTATTTTCCCAGTTCATGAAAGCTCAAAACTTAGAAGAAATCTTTGATTCTTCTGCTCTCCAGTGGTGTGCTGATAAAAACAAAACAAAACAAAACAAAACAACCAATACTCTGAAAAACAACAACAAAAAAACCATTTAATTTTTTAAAATTTAATTACATTAAATTTAATCTACATTACTAACATTTTCTCCATTACTTTCTTAAATCTAGATAGTTAACAAAATAATAAATTAAGCCCAATTTGGAACATTTTTAAATTTCAGAGGTAGAAATACCTATTCTAAAAATTTAATAATGATTTTTGATAGTGGGTTAAGGCTGGCTCTAGCATTTCCACTACTGCAGTGTTATTCTCTTCTATACCCTGCTTTCTACTCTTACATCCATGGATTTAGTTCTGAATCTTATAACTTGCCTAGATTAACTATGGTCTTCTAACCAGTTTATGACTTTATTTTCTCCCCCTTTCCACCAATTCTTCACATTCTTGTACTCTTCCTAATGTACAATGCTGATTAATTATATCACTCTCTCAAAAAACTGTGGCAACTCAAGTGAATTTTCTTTAGAAATAGCAACTTTTTAATGAATATTTGTATTATTAACTTTGATGAGTCAACAAACAAACATTTCCTTATAAAAAGGAGAGAAAAGGGGATTGATATCAAACAGTAGATCTACTACGTACAGATTTTTTAAAAAAAGTATACATAAAATTTTAACGTGGTAGTACTAATACTGTCCTTTCAATCTGTATCTCCTTCTGAATGCTCATCTGCTTTTTTCTGTGCATTTTTATGTACTTCATGATGCTCTCTTCTTTTCTCTCTTCTCTCCTTTTGCATCACTACTACTATCCCTGCTACCCTTCTTACCCCAACCTCTCCTTCAATGAAAATTCTCCCTGTAGCAATCAAGTATAGTCAAGCAAATTTGTGTTGCCTTAGCTGCATTCTTCATTGAAACCAAATTGACTTCTCCAGTCTCATCCTGCCCTCTTCCCTTTGGAAGGGTCAGACTTTTCATCTTTTCAAAGATAGCTAGATGATCTTCACTCAGAATAAGACTTGGCTAATGAGGGCTTCCCCTTCTCAGGGTCTCCCAGAAGGCTTTCTTCCAGGAGAGACAATATAGAAAAACTATATTGTAATTCATGTTTGGGTATTTTATCCTCTCAGGGTTAAACAGCCTCCATTTCATCTCTTCATGCTGGAACCTTCCATTTCTTCAGAGCCTTGCTCAGGTACCGCTTCCCCTCTGAAGCCTTTTCTGATCTCTCCTAGCCAGAAGTTACATTCTCACTCTATCTCTGATCCAATTCTATGGACTTTTACTATGAAACTTTTATATTTTATAATTTAGTTTAACACACCTCTTATAGTTCTCCCCATTCCCAAAAAATCTGTGAACTCCTTGAGGTCATAGGTTACCATTTGTTTTTCCCCCCATTTGCATCCCCTGCTGATCATTCCTCATAGATTGCTGATCCTTGATATATTTACTTAATTGAACTGTGGAAAACAGATTACAAATATTATTTCCATTTTATAGTCTGATAAATTGATAAATTGGAGAGTTTAAATGATTTGATTTGTAAAAAGGTAAAAAAAAGACAATTTATAATCAATGGACCTGGGTTCCAATCTAAACGCTTCTAATCAATATCTGTATGACCTTGGTCAAGTCATTTAACCTCTGTGTGCCTCATTTTCCTCATCTGCTCTAAATATATAATACAATGTAGTCAGCAAAAGTAGAGTATTGCTGCTGAGTAGAGAATAAACCAAAATAGAATATAGACAAGAACAAAATTGCCTAGTATCCTACTGTTTCCATTCCTCAAACTACTAGATATAATAAGAAATAGATAAAAATTAGGAAAATCTCAAGAAAAGTCTTTCTGTCTTGGATTAGACAGGTTTCTGTATATGGGTCATAGCAGATATTTTATCTCATTGAAGGAGAGGAAGAAAGGGAACCATTGCCTGTTAGAGAAACTTAATATGCCACAAAAACCAAGATCTGTTGCTGTTTGCCCAAATCCAAATTGCAATACAGTCTCACTGTATCTTCTTTCCTGGATTCTATGGGAGAGCCCTCTATTGCCAAGTCTTTTCTCAGATGAAACTCATCTGGCTGTCTATGAACAGCAGCAGAATTTGACCCTTCCAAGGTGAAGAACTATCTTTTGTTTGGGTCTCATTCTGTCTCAGCTGTTGAATTGAGTTGGCTAGAATGCCTGTGAAAGAAGCCAAGGCCATTTTGGATTTAGTCTTTCTTTAGTGACAATTCAATTTAACAAATGGTCTTTAAGTACCTACTATGTGCAAAGTACTGTAGCAATTCAGAGATGAAAATGACAGTACTTGTTTTCAATGAGGGGATGGCTAGAAAGTGGAGCAGGTGTAATACAATTCACATTCACTACATACATAAGAATGATACAAGGTAGCCCATGACTGGGAAAAATGGGAATTCAATTCACTAGGCAATTTTTTATACTTCCATATTTAGGGAGAAAGGTAGGATTACATAATGGATAGAGAGCTGTTCTTGGTATCAAGAGGACCTGGATTCAGGTCTTGCCTCTGACACTGGCTCTGTGTCTATGGGGAAAGTTAATTAATCCCAAAGTGCTCCATGGAAATTTCTACAACTACAATTGGTGATGAGTTGCTGATGTGCATTGATGGAGAGAATTTTGATATGGGAAATCTCCTATACCAGTGAAATTTTAGGTTTAGATGAGAAAAAATAACTTATAATGCATTCAGAATACCACAAAAATATGTAAAAAAGCAAATACCTAATTGACTTTGCCCTCAAGAAGCTTCCATTTGATTGAAAGCCAAGGTCTTCTAAGAACATTTGAGGAGACAAAACAATTTTAGCTGAGGAGAATCGACAATAGCTAATATTTATATAATGCCTACTATGTGCCAGGCACTATACTGAGCACTTTTCAAATATTCTCTCATTTGATCCTCACAACAATCTTGGACTCTATTAATACCTCCTCTTTATAGTTGAAGAAAGTGAGGCAAAATGGTTAAATAATCTGGCTAAGATCACACAGCTTGTAAATGTTTGAGGTCAGGGTTAAACCTAGGTCTTCCTGAACTCAGACCCAGCACTCTACCCAATGGGCCCATTTAGCTGCTTTGACCTTGGATAAGTCATTTAATTTCACTGGGGTTCATTTTCCTCATCTGTAAAATAAGGTGGATTAGAAGATATCATCTCTAAGATCTCTCTTGGCTTGAAATTCTATGACTCGTGAGACATGGAGGGGATGGCACCTAAGCTGAGAATGGAAGGAAGATTTCAAAAGACTGAGATAAGGAGGGAATTTATTCTAGGTATGAGATGATGGCCTGTGTGAATGCAGAGGAAGAAAACAGGTAAATAAGCAATAGGAACCAATAATGGTCCATCATGGTTGGAACACAAAGTAGATAAAAAGATAAAGTAGATATGAAAAAGTTTTGGAAGAGTAGGTGGTGCCATTTTGTAGAGATCCTTAAGTACTAGATTAAAGGATATGATTTTTTATCTTGGAGATGAAATTTTTGAGCCACTGAAAGATTTTGTGAAGGAAAGTGGCATATTCAAGTCTCTAGTTTATTAGTATTACATTAGAAGCTCTGTGAAGAATGTCTCCATGCGAGGGGAAAGCCTAGGGGTAGGAGAGATCATTGAGGAAACTATTATAATAGTTCAGGAGAGAAAGAAATGGGGTAGTGACCCTGAATTAGGGTAGAGGCTGTATGTATAGGCTGCATGTATGGAGAGAAGGGGATGAGTATAACATACTTTAGAGGTAGAACCTTCAAAATTTTACAAGTGATTGCATGTGGAAAATGAAGAATGGGGTGGGGGAAGATCTTGACAGAACAAGTCTAATATAGAACTAATTTAATAATAATCTAAATGTAAAATTCTACATTTGGGTTCAAATAATCAACTTCACAAGTATAAGATGGAGGAAACATGACTTAGTTCATGTGAAGAGATCAGCTCAAATTAGTCAGAGCTATGACATGATGCCTCAAAAAGTTAATGATACTCTCAGTTGTATTATTCAGAATACAAGATGTACTTCACTATTCTCTCCTGGTTAAGCCACATCTAAAATACTGTGTTCAATTTTGCCTACAACATTTTGGGGAGGATTCTGACAAGTTGGAATGGATCCAAAGAACAATAAGCAAGGTGATGAGAGGATTGGGAATGATTCCATATAAAATTTGAATGAAGGCAGGGAGGGTATACTTATCAGGTTTGCAAATACCACAAAATTGCGAAAGATAACTAACATGTTGACTGACAGGGTTGGAATCCTAAAGGATCTCAATAGGCTAGAATGATGGGATAAAATCTTATTAGGCCAAATTTATTTTAATTAAAATTATTTTGCTTATTAGGAATTTGACAAATAACAATAGAAAAACAGAAAAAGAGGTTAGTATGTGAAACCCAAATCTCTATCTTCTAGAGCTTGCACTTTTCAACAGATAAATTTAATGGACATAAATATAAATTCTGACACTTAAAAAAAAATCAGTTTCTCAAGCACAAGATGTGGGAGGCATGGCGAGAACATGGTTTGTATGAAAAAAGCATAAGGTTTTTTAGGAGACTTCAAGCTCAATAAAAATCAGTAGTGAAAAAAGCAGACAAACTAATATAATCTTAAGCTACATTAAGGGAGTTTTATAGAATATAACAATTACAGGTAATATTTTAAAGTACCTTAAAGTTTTCAAAATGCTTTACATGTTCTCTTATTTCATATTCATAATAACCCTTTGAAGTGCTATTTTTATTTACATTTTACAGATAAGCAAATTGAGACTTAAGAGAGGTTAAGTGACTTATTGAAGAGTTCTACAGTGGAGTTCAAATCTAGGTCTTTCTGGTTCCAAGTCTTATACTTTGCCAAATATATCATGATGCCTTTTTCACATGGAATTTCCTACTCCTGCTGTACTCTGCTCTACTCATGCCACATTGGATATTTTTTCGTGTTCTATTCTGGATGCCACATTTCAGGAAGGAAACTGACAAGAGGAGTAAATGGATGGTAAACTATTGCAGAAGCTTAAGAAGGAATAGGGCAACTACATGGTGCAGTGGAAAGAATTTCTGGCCTGGAATCAGGAAGTTCTGAGTTCAGCTCTAGCATCAGATACTAGCTGTGTGACCCTGGGAAAAGCACTTAACTCTGCTTAACAGAATTGTTTCCTCATTTGTCAAATGAACTGGAGAAGCAAATGGCAAACTACTCCAGTATCTGCCAACAAAATCCCAAAAGGCACACCGAAGAGCTGGACATGATTGAAAAAATAACAAGATAACAGCAACTTGAAGGAATAGTCAAATAGGTAAAGAGAATCAAGAGAGCAGTTTTGTGGAAGTCAAAAGAGAACAGAGTATCCTGGAGATGAGAGAGGCCAACAATACCAAATATTACAAAAAGATCAATGAGTTTGAAGACAGTGAGAAAGTTCTTGGATTAATCCGTTCAGAGGTCATCGTTGACTCTTCTGAAAACAGTTTGAGTGAAGTGGAACTATTTGGAGGCACATTACTAGGAGTTGAGTAATGAAGAAGTGTCTAGGAGGAGGAGGCAAAAAAGCACAGACAATTTCTTTGGAGAGTCTTGAATGCTTATATCCATGGAATGAGTAAAATTCTGAATCTTGCCTGATGTTCTCTAAGGATCCAGATTTCCGACAGCTGGAAGATTTTAGCAGTAAATTTTATATATGTTGAAAAGCTTATATTGTGAGGGTTTTTTAATAGCTCAAGTCAAAGGCACTTCAAAAGAGTAGCCATTTTAATTAAGTTAGATATTGTACAACAGTTTAAAAAAATATTACTCCCACCTCCAATCTAAGGTTACATAGATCAGACTTTCATACTATTGAAAACTTGGCTGGATGTTAAGACAAAGGTATAGATACCTAACTTCTAACAAAAGGTCTTATGGTCCTAAACAACCAAAACAGCAATATAAAAAACAACAATCTTTAACTCTTTGGAGACTCCACTAATTTTCTGGTCTGTAAAGTGAGGATATTAAATATAATTTATTTAATTTATCAAATAATAAATAATCAAATAATATTATCTCACTGGTCTATTATGAGGACTAAAAATGAGAACCCATGTGTGTGACATATTTGGCAAACTCTGAAGTGTTATATAAATGCTTGCTATTATGTCTGCCTCTTACAAGCAATTACTATTAGCAAGTCATTTAATTCAGCCTCAGTTTCCTTATATGTAAAATGGGAATAATTTGTACTACTACTTGCCCCCAATGGAATTCCAGTGAAGAAAGGGCATTTATTTTATTACAATTTTTTAAATGTATTTTTTCCTGATTAGATACAGAAACAATTTTTGACATTTGTTTATTGAGAGTTGGTGATCCAAATTCTTTCTCACTCTTCTTCCCCTGACCTCCCTCCTCCCTGAGATGGCAGATAATATGATATACTAGACATGTCCTATCATGCAATTACATATTTCTATATTTATCATGCTGTGAAAGGAAACATACAGTGTGCATTCAAGAAAGAACTCATGAAGGAAATAAAGTGAAAAATGCAATGCTGAGATCTGTATTCAGACTCCCTTAGTTGCCTTCTATGGCAGTGGATCGCCTTTTTCATCCTGAGTCTCTTGGGCTTATTTTGGATCCTTGCATTGTTGTTAATAGTCATTCACAACTGAACATTGTATAATATTGCTCTTACTGTGTACAGTGCTCTCCTGGTGCTGCTCATTCCACTTTGCATCAGGTCATATACATTTTTCCAGTTTTTCTGAAACTACCCACTTTGTCATTTCTAATGGCATAATAGTGTTCATTATTACCATACACCACAATTTGTTCAGCCATTTCCCCAATCGATGGACACCCTCACAGTTTTCAATTCTTTACCACCACAAAAAGAGCTGCTATGAACATTCTCTATATATTATACGTATAAAATTATATATAATAAAAATATCTAACTAGTTCTCTATATTTTTGATAAATGAAACTTTTATCAGATTTGTGCTATGAAAGTTTTCCCCTAGTTTGTTGTTTCCTTGAAGAAAGGGCTTTTTGATATTTACATAATAGTTCAAGATTGGCAAAGTGCTTTACATTCAGTATTTCATATGAAATTTACAATGACTGAAAAAACTGCTTGAGGACATCCAATTTTCCCATTTTATGAAAAAGATTAAGTGATTTGCTCAAGGTATCCCAACTGGTAATTGTCAAAGGGAGGATTTGCACTGAGATCTTGACCTCAGGTCATGCTGCCTCTATGGAGAAGCCTGTTGTTATTGTACCCTTTAAGGGATGGAGAGTTGGCAGAGTGGAGTTAAGCCACACTTTTGACACACATACTAGCTGTGTTATCCTTGGCAAATTAATTAACCTCTCTCTCAGGACCCCTAGACAACTCTAGAAATCGCAGAGTAGGTGCCCATCTGTATTGGTGAAGAGAGAGCTTCCTTCTTGCCAGTTCCCTATTTCAGTGAAATCATTGTGGTCCAAAAAGTCTCCAAAACAAACAAAGGCTCGCACAGCACATAGCAAGTGCATATTAAATGTTTATTGAATTCAATTATTCTTCCTGTGGTAATAAATGATTTTGGTAGTTTTCAGAGTAGACCAAGGCTATTAAAAATCAATGAGACTTTCCCTCTAACTGGAAACTACATCAAGCATCCTCAGAGCTCTTGTCAGCAGACTAATGGGTGGCCAGGGCTATTCTTATTTTATCTCATCCTCCCTTGAGACTAGAGGGACAAACAAGAAATGTGGAGATGACAAGCCACTTGGGACAGGAACCATAATTAGATGAAATCTCACTTTTAAATTAGACAGTTGTCTGAATTAGGGATAGTACTGTTGGAAATAAATTTGCAATACTAGGGTGCAATAGGATAGCATGACTGACCAACCCATTGAGGAAATCTCATTATGAATATTAGGTATCTAGCCCCAAGAGGTAGGCAGGGTACCTGGAACTTGAGCTAGAGGAGGGGTTTGGACTTGGAAATGGGATTATAGTCTTTGGGAACTGAGCTAAACTATGAACCTAATCTCTTTCATCTCCTCAGGGAGTAAGGTGGTACAGAAGAAGGATTATGCTTCCTACATGTGGGGAAGGAAGATTGTATATTCATGATTATACTTTTTGAAATGAATATTTCTGTGTAAAAGCTAAAATGCTAGCATATAAACATACCCTACCAGGTTTTTTTTTAATTAATTTTTTTTGGGTTAACAAGTATTTATTTTCTCTCCTTCCTAACTCCCTCTTTATCCCCAATTTTAAGAAGGTAAATAAAATTCTTGTAACAAATATGCACAAACAAAAGAAATTCTCACCAAAAAAAAAGAAAAAAGAAAAAGTACTGAGTCTTATCCTACAGTTTAAGTCTCTGTTAGGAGGCAGTTTATGTTCTTCACTTTTGGTGTTCTGGAACTAACCCCTGTTAAATAACCCCGGTTAAATACAATTTTCTGTTTAATAGTTACCCTAACTTCCTTATACCTTGAAAATATCACAGGGCAAAAACAAAGGAAGTGTCTGAGGCCTGGTGGCAGGACCACGCTTAGGGCTGACGGGCTGGTCTGTCAGCCTTCTCGTTCAGGATGGAAAATCCCTGATGGCTAGTCAAAAGAGAATGATACAAGTAAACATCTGATCCAATTTAATGCTTTTTATCTGTATTATACAAAATATGCATGAAATCTTTAGAGACTTTTTTATTCTCTTTATTGTGTGAGACACCTTTCAATTTTTTTTCAGAAGAAAAAAGAAAGAAAATATATTTAAATTTGGCAATCATTTTTTTGATTTTAGTGGCAACTATTTTTTTTAAAAGCACATGCCTGTTTTACATTTTATTCAATGGGAAGAAGATTAGCTTTCCTACAAGGTCTAGTTCACTCAGTCTAAAAAGGCTGCTTGCTAAAAAGACAGCTTGCTCCCTTTGACACCTTTGTCTCTAAACATATCATATGCTGTAATCAGATTTTGAAGTTTAAAAACTAAAAGATGCTTCCACTGCAGAAATTTATCTAGTTGAAGTTCGTGGAGAGAATGTTCTCAGGGAACAAAATACATCTAAAAGTTATGTGAAATTTCAGAAAGAAAGACTATGTGGGATTAGGAGACCTGTTTCATGTCCTGGTTCTGCCACTTATCAGCTTTGTAACTTTGGATCAGGGGCTATAATTAGTGAGGTTTGTGGAGAAGAGGAGACCAGGGCTTTACCCCAGAGTGCTAATATCAGGAACAGAAAGGAGCTCCCTTCTTTTATTTAGCAACTGCCATTAATATGTTACCTAGAGGTATTTCCAGAGGAATGTATCATTAAGACCTCCAGATAGCCACTCATGGGGATTCTGTCAAGATGATAGACCACTCCCTCTCCCATATGACAGCAAGATCTCAGCCATGATAAGTCTCTCTGCCTCTGAATCTGTGCTGATCTTCCTAGCTTCTTTTCAACTGAATCTTCCCCAGGATAATTATCTTTAGTCCTTAGTCCATCATTTGTAAAAGCCCAAGGTCCCTTCCTGTTCTAAATCAGGAAGTCATAGATCAATGACTTCCTGATTTAGAAAGGGCAGCAGAGACCAGTCAGTTGAATTTACTCCTTTATAAGTGGGGAAACTGAGGACCAGAAGATTAACTGATTTGCCCAAAGCTATATGAGTAGTAAGTAGTTGAGGGGGGGAATTTGAACTCAAGGCCTTTGACTCCAAATCCATCAGTCTTTCTATCTCTGGTACAGGAATTAGAAGACAAGCAGATGCAAAGGGCCCTTTATTTTTACTCCAGCTACCAGAAAAAGCAGAGCTTGTCCCAAATCCAGTGTGTGAATCTGTTAGGGAAAAATGTAGGCTCATTGCAGTAAGTTGTTTAATTACTCACAATAATTACTAGTCTTATAAAATCAAATCTCTTAAAACACTTTGGAAACTTGTTCTTTGAAATCCTGGTGCCATACTAAAAGACAGGGACCAGGTTTCTGGCACATTTTGTGCTGAACCCAGCATATTTTGAAGGCTTAGTAAATAATCAGTGAGTCATTTTGATGGAGGGATGTTGAAATGTACAACTAGAAGGTCCAGAAGAATGAAAGAAAAAAACAAAACCCAAGGTGGTTGTCTTGCTTTGAAGCATCAAGCTTAGAATCAGAGAGTTTGGGGACTCTCCACTCAGGAACCCATCATTGGGGTGCTTACTGTTTTGTTTTCCAAATCAACTTACTATGGCTTCACTAAGTATTGGGAAATTAAAGCCCTGGGTCCTTGTTTTTATTACCTTGGGATTTTATGTTCCAGTCTGTCTTTAGACATTTAATTTGGGCCTCCTGATAAGGGAGGCCGAAGCTGCCTTGCATGATTCAATTTGTTTTGGGAACAAAACAAATCTCTGGAGAGGAATCTGTTTAACTTAGAGTTCTGTTGAATAGGGCAGACCCTCCTAGGGGAGAAGCAGGGCTCTGAGTCAGTTCAGAGTTGATTGAGTTAAATCCTAAAAATATAGGCCAAGGTAACTGAACTCATTTTGAAGGTTTGCTCTGAAATCCCTACGGCCATGGGAAAGGGAGAACTCCAGGGTTGAAAAGATCTCAGAAGAATAGATTAGAACCTAGGCTTCCTAAGACTCTCAGACTTCTCATTACAAGATGAGCCCCTCTAAATCATCACCCCTGGCCAGCATCCCTGGCCAGTGGGAATGTATGACCATCAAAATTAATTATTTAATATGTTTTCTTTATTCACTTGGAATTTTTTTTTCTTCCGGATAAATCTGAGGATCCCAAAGAACTTTTTAAGTGTGACAGGGAGACCCTTATTTGCTGGATTGGACCATCTCTCAAGGTGCTGCATAGGAGCTCTGGCCTCTTGACAAATGTGTACCAAGGTCCAGAATGCAAAGAACAAGACAGCAATTTGTATGCTGACTCAGCCACTTAGTATCTGTGTGAAGCTGGGCAAGTTCCATAACTTTTCTGAGTTTCACTTCAGTTATTTCTAACATGAAAGGGTTGGGCTGGATGCCCTTCCATCTTTAAATCCAAGAGCTTAAGATGCTGTGATGGTCCTCTTTATGTTGAACAAAATAGGGCTTTTAATTTGTAAAATAGACATACCAGTGATGAAAGGCTGTTTCAAAGATAATTAGTAGGTAAGGGTGGTGTTTCTACCTTGTTGGGAGGGCACAGGAACTCATTGTTCCCCAGTGACTGGTTGGGGCTGTCTCACAAATTGATTGGTACCTGAGAGTCAAGGAGGAGATTCCTGGGAATAAGGATTGAATCACCAATCAGATCTGAGATAGTATTTATTTTTTCCCTATTTATTTATTTAAAAATGTTTTATTGTCATGTGAAACACACTTCCATATTGGTCATTGTTGTAAGAGCAAAGTCATATATAACTCCCCCCCCCCCCCCAATAAAACCAAAAATACAATGATGTGAAAGATGACTCCAACAGATCTTTCCCTGGAGGTGGATAGCATTCCCCATTATAAGTCTTCCAGGATTGTCCCAGATCATTGCATTGCTGAGAATAACCAAGTTTTCACAGATAATCATTGTATACTGCTGTTATGATGTACAATAGTCTCCCAGTTCTGCTGTTTTGCACTCCATCAGTTCCTGCAGATCTTTCCAGCTTTTTTTTTCTGAAATCATCTTGCTTATCATCTCTTATAGCACAATAGTATTCCATAACCAATATGTACGACCACTGGTTCAGCCATTCTCCAATTGATGGACAGCCCCTCAATTTCCAATTCTTTGCCACCACAAAAAGAGCAGCTATAATGAGATAGTCTTTAAAGCTAAGCACTGGGAAAAAATGAAGAATTCCTTGTCTTCCCATCAAGCTGCTTATTTCTCCTTGAAGAGTTTAGCAGTGACCCAACTAAATAGGAGGAACTCTAGGCCTTTTTTGATCATTTCTGCTATATAACTGAGGAAAAGTTTCCTAAAGTAAGGGTCTGAGCCAGGAGGTGAGGCAGTAAAGGCAAAAAGATATAGAGAAGCCAAAGGTCAGCAACAGGACTGGACACAACTCGAAATTAAATACTTCTTTCTTTTTCTTCCTAAAAGGAATATTGTAGCCGAAAGAAGCTGTGAAATTATGAGGACTGGCTTCTTATTTTTAGTGAAAGGAAGCAAGTATTTGTAATAATATCTAATGAACTGAGACAGGTGTGTTGTTGTCAGTGATTCAAGATCCTTTACCTGCACCTGCATCACTGAGCAGGCCATTTGGGCTATTCTATTAATGATTAATTAATCATTAAGCCAAGAGATCTGCAGGAAGCAGACACAACCATGGACATGACACCATTTATGCTTTTACATTTTTAGCCTATCTTCCAGACTCATTCCCTTTTTGAATTGAGATCAGCATTCCACTGGGATCCCTTTGCCAGGGGCAGAAGATTTGGAGCTACCTCTGAGGCAGAAAGAAGGGATGGAGAGACCAGGTGACTATGAATTCTGATGATTACAGCCAACAAAAAAATCACAAAGAAGCTGGAAAGTTGTTGTTCAGTAGTATCTAGTTCTTTCTGACCTCATTTGGTGTTTTATTGGCAGAGATACTGGAATAGTTTGTCATTTCCTTCTCTAGATCATTTTACAGATGAGGAAACTGAGGCAAGCAGGGTTAAGTGATTTGCTCAGAGTCATATAGTGAGTGTCTGAGGCTATATCTGAATTGAGGAAAAGGAATTTTCCTGACTGTAGGCCTGATGCTCTATCTATTGCTCTACTGTGCTGTGGCTAAACTGGGAAGACAGGATGGATCAAAGAATTCCAAAATTTCTAATTCAGGATCTAGACAGACTATTGAGACTGATCCCTCCTCTCTTCCAAAAAATTTCACTGGTTTTGTTGTTATTGTTGAAAATACCTTCCTGATTTTATCTTCCAGAAGACTTTCAGTGTGTTAAGTAGTTTCTATTAGAGAAATCTGAATCACTGACCAATTTTAAATCTTCTAGGCAAATACCTAGGTCATAAGATCATTAGCTCAAAGGGACCTGAGAGGTAATCTTGTAGACTTTTTTATTTTATAGGTGAAGAAATTGAAGCCTAAAGAGGTTAAGTGAATTGATCAAGTGTACATGAGTGACAGATTTGGGATTTAAACCAATTTCTTTGAATATATATGTATGTATATATATATAAAGCATATATAAAAACTCCCCAAATGTCTCAGTCTACACTCTGAATATATATAAAAGCAGTATGTATGTAACACTGGTTTGGTTTTTCTTTCTTTCTAAATTGCTGGTGGAGAATAGAAATGAAAGGAAGAAAAGATGAATGAATTTTTGTTGATTAAAAATAAAGTTCAATTAATTAATTAATTTCCTGTTTGAAAATTTTTATTTAAATAATTAATTTAGAATATATTTTTTAAACCCTTACCTTCCGTCTTGGAGTCAAGACTGTGTATTGGCTCCAAGGCAGAAGAGTGGTAAGGGCTAGGCAATGGGGGTCAAGTGACTTGCCCAGGGTCACACAGCTAGGAAGTATCTCAGATCAGATTTGAACCTATGACCTTCCATCTCTAGGTCTGGTTCTCAATCCACTGAGCTACCCAGCTTCTCCCTAGAATATTTTTTAATGGTTACAAGGGTCATGTTCTTTCTCTCCGCTCCTCCCACTTCACTCCTGTAGCCAACAAGCAATTCCACTGGGTTTTACGTGTGTCATTGATCAAGACCTATTTCCATATTAATAATATTTACAATAGAGTGATCATGTAGAGTCTACATCCCCAATCATACCCCCATTGAGCCATGTGATCAAGCAGTTGTTAAAATTTAATTTTAAAAAAGTTGAGGGTCTCCTTTTCCTTCCTTTCCTGCTCTATTACAGTGCCATGAAGTTTTGCCTTTGCATAGCAGCAAGATAAGAATTGAGAGTGTACTATAGGGAGAGCTGAAGTTTTGGTGACCATTGAGCAAGAGTTTCATAAAGAAGGGTCTAATGTCTTGTTAACTCCCATAGTTCAATAAAATAATCAAAATTCCTAAAAGGTCTCCTAATGCCTTTGCTGCCATAGCACCATGAGTGACTGAGATGCTTTCTCTGAAGTATGGTGGAAGATAAAAGGTTTCATGTAATGTGAGATAAAAGGCTTCTGAAGGGAACTAACTTCTCACTTTCTTCTTGGGAGAGGTTAGAGGAGGAATTGTATGATTGTAATTAACTGTTAATGTGAAAGTTAGAGGAGAGTAAAGTTTAGAAGACTGATAAGTTAGATGCTTGCCCTTCTCTTCCCTTGACTTTGGAGGTGGCATTGCCTTTATTTCTGCCTATGCTATCTGTATCTGTAACTGATCTTTCTATACTTTTTCTAATTAAATTGCTTTACTACAAAATGAGATGCAAAGTATATGTTCCCAATATCTTTTGGGCCCTGTGGCCCTTGGCTTTTAGTAAACATTCCCTAACTCCTTTTTCAACACAAAAGAAAGTAAATTCTAGAGTTTATCATGCATATACACATGAGAAATCAAGATTAATTAATTCCTCATGTCCTCTTGACAATCTTCTTTTATCCTTTGAGCGTTATATAACCCATGTTTTGTAATGATGGGTGCAAGAGAGAAGATTTTTGGAACACTGGCATCAGGGCTGAGGGAAAGAGAAAGCAACGGTAGGAGAACAAAGGATTCTGGGAAAGGAAACTGACCTGAGAAAGATCTACAGGGAATTCTTGGCCTTTTGAGCTGAGTCCTTGACCTGGAAAGACCTGTTCCCAGGCCTAGGATTTCACCAAGAGCCACCTGAGAATATCTTGTTCCTGCATTCAAGTTCTTCCACAAACCTGTCATCTGTCTGATATCTCCAACCACCTCTCAATTGAGGAGAAGATACTTCAAACTCCAAAGGAAGGCTGTGGACTCACAGAGGAGAGAGCCCAGCTCCCTTGCCCCTTCCTGCCTTTTTGAACCTATCTCCTTATAGTTTCTTAGGCCAAATAGATACATAAAGTAATAGTGGGATTGTTTAGTTGATGGGATGGGTCGGTGAAACCTGAGTTGGCAAAAACACGCTGCTCAGGTGAGAGATGGTGTAGGAAAATATTAGGGTAACCAAACCCCATTTTCCATCACCCAATTTACCGATAGGTCCTTCATTAAATCTTACAACAGCAGTCAGATTCTGCCAAGCCTCTTGATTATATCTGAATAGGTACATGATCCAAGATCAACAGAGAGTTACCAGGACCATCCCCTGCTGAGGCAAAGCCTGCACAGGGGCTTGTCTCCAAAGCCTCTCTATGCCAGAGGAACTGAGCCCATCCTTGGGTTTAGTTGATAAGGGGTGACCTGTCTTCAACTCATGACCACCTCTTTCCTCAGGGAACCTCAATATACCTTGTGTAATAACTGACAACTGCCTCTCTCTTAGGAGAGGTGAGAGGAGGGCAGAGGCTAGTCCATTCAAGCTTTAGCTCTCTCTCTCATATACAGATCCTTCTCCAGAAGCCCTCTGATTACTCCACTAATATACCATCAAAATCAGTGGAGTGAACCTTTATTTTATCTCAGGAACATCCATTTTTTACACCCATGATGTAAATGATTTATTAACAGCCGCTCATATGGATGACAACCAACATATATGGATCACCCACTATGTGCTCTGATACAGTACATGATAGATGAAGAAAAATGAATATATATTTTTTTAGTTCAAATGTCTTGGGAGAACTCATCTAGGGGCTAAAACTAAAACAACCTTTCTATATTTTACATGTCTACATTGGGAAAAGGAGTATCATACTATTTAACAGTAGAATCAATAATTGAAGCACTTGAAAAGCCCACCTGGAAAGACTAATTCTCTGTAGAATCAATTGAAGAATTAACAATTCAGAGGATTCAGGCTTTATTGACTGATAATCTCAATGATTAAGGATAAAGCAACCCACTTTTGAGTGTGATCCATCAGTTTAGTTGTCTACACTTTCCAGATTTATCAAATAAATCCTTAACTTTATGCCTTTCAAATACATTTTTTTAAAAATTCTGTGTAGATTTAGACATAGACAAAAAGAGAAAACATGATGCCAAAATGCAGAAATCAATTATCAGTTAACTAAAACTAATGACAGAGAAAAAAGATATTGCACATCTTGTCTTAGTTCCTAAAATGCCTCCTGGGGGAAGATAATTAAGATATGGTGGAATTTGTTCAGAAACTAATTAGGGAAACTCTTTAAAACTGTATGACCCCCATTACTGGACTTAATCACATTCCAAGGTTGTGACACAGGTAGGAGTTGATTTCATCTATTTTCTATTCATGGAGGGAAGTTCTGTAATTTATCTGTCTAACTTCATGGCTAAATTGCAGTTATGGATTTCATTTAAATCTGCCCTGAAAGGTGTCTTCGAAGAGTCTCTCTTTATGTGGTCACTCTTCTCTGTTCAAATGTGTCTAGAGTTTGGAGCTTAGAACAAGGAAGACCTAAGTTCAAAGCATCAACTCTGATCTTACCAGCTATATGACTCTGCCTAGTAGGGTTTTCCTACTAGGAAATTTAATTTTATCACTACTAGGAAGATTAATTTTATCACTTGTAATTATTATATTCCAATATCAACTTTAAAATCTAGAGAGTTGAGCATTTTATATCAGAGGGAGTTAGGGGTTATGTTCTATTTACTTTTCTATTTCAACTCTTAGAAATTAGAACTTGATTGGTATGGTAAAAGGTGCTAGAAATTTCCTCTGCCATTTTGGTCCCTTCCTCCCATTGGTGAGTTCTTCTAATGGTCCATTTTGGGGCCAGGTCAAGTGGCTTCATTCCCTTCCCTATTGTACTGTTTATTCTCTAGACTGAATCCCTATGCTCTCAAACCAGTACCTCTTCTCTTCCCTCTCTCTTCCCCAGTTTTTGAGACCTCTTTTATATGTTGCCTTCTCCATTAAAATGTAAGCTTCTCTAGGGCAGAGACTGTTTCTTTTTGCTTGTGTTTATATTGCCAGTGCTCAACACAGTACCTGAAACATAGTACATGTTTAATAAAAGCTTCTTGCTTGGTAAGTAATATATGGAATTGTTTGAAGTGAAGTTTTTTCCATGAAGGATCTTTAAGATTCCCTTTTTAATCTGATGCAATAAAGAAATTTCTCTAATTTTAGGATCTTGTATGAGGTATACCTTTTCCATCTGGTCTTTTTCTATCCTAATGTATAAGACAAATGAAAAGATTGATTCTCCTTAATGCTTTGTTGAATACCTACACACACACAAAGATGTTTGACATGGATTTTTTTTAATGTCTAAGAATATCAACAGATATTTTTGAGTTACTTTTTCTCATGTTTGAGTATCACAAAAGAATTATAAGCTAGGTTTTTTTTAGAGTTCAAGTCACTTCCTGGTTCTTTGCTAAGTGGGGACTGTTATAGCTTTGCCTTTAGTGATTTCCCACCTGGCCAAACTAAATTAGGTTGTATCTACCTAATGCCAAAATAAACCAGTGGAAAAGTGAAAAGTTCAGTGTGTATGTTTGCCTGTCTTGTTTGAATTAAACTATGAGCTCTTTGGGGACAGGAACTATCCCTTCAAATATACTCCAGCATATCCTAGGTCACCTAGCATGGCGCCAGGCTCCCTTGAGGCTCTCAACAAATAATCATTGGATGGAAATTAATTGAGTTGCACATGCTTCACCAAAAATCACTCTCAAATTTTTCTCTTATAATGAGACCAAGCCCAGCATAATTAAATGGAGGAAGGGAGAGATCAGCAAAAGAGAGGTGGGGGAAGAATGACTTTATGCTGGCTCACATGTGCAATGCTGTCCATCCTCAGTCACAATGAATGTACATTGCTGTCATATCCAGTCAACTAACCACAACTTGACAAGAGCTGAATGACTAGGAGCAATGTCCAAAATAGTTGTCTGAGTATGAAGCCAGGGATCAGACTAGGGAGATAGTATAGGGGAGTCACCAATTCAATGGGGACAGCTGAGATGGAGCCAGGAAATTCAGATTGGGTTAGGAGATCCAGATGAGAGCAAAGTTATCAAGACAAGCCAGAATGATGGGTACCAATAAAGTGAGATAGAGGCGAGCTATTAATGACCCTTTGCCATGCTCAGCATGAGCCCTTTCCTAGCATCCTTTTATGATGATTTAGACTATGATAGAGACCTGCCCAGCTGCTGCTTCTTAAAGGGAACAAAGCTCTCAGACATTGCAATTGCTCTAATGCGCTAAGCCTGAGGAGGTTGGCTGGAAAAAGCAAGAGGTAGGGCCAGAGATTGCTTTGGCCGTTAGGTAAAGCAAAGCTAGTTCCATTCTGGCTTTCAATCATGCTTATGTCATCGCTATTATAGAATATTTACACTAATGCTAGCTGCCATATGGAGCTGGGATCCTGGCTTCCCAGGACATTTCAGTTCATTAGACAAGACACATGTCCAAAAAAGGCATCTCTACCATATCCTGTGTGTGTATATATGTGTGTTTTCATGCAATTAAAGAGTAGAATACACATATTATATAAATAGGTATTAATCTTGTATATTAATATAAATTCCCATTTTGAATAATTTCTTGATAGAAACTTATGAAAGTTAACTTTTAGTTATGTATTATTTTTTACAACATAGTTGTTTGGACCTATAGTAACTACCTTGATGATTTATCTGGAAATGGACAATATTATTAGGAATCTGAAAAGAATCTTTAGGGTTGTAACAATCCAAAAGGAAATTAAAGGGTTTATAGATACAAATGGGATTTTTGTCAATGCTTCAGTTGAAAGAAAGAAATTTGGAAGAGAAAGAAAGACATGGAAAGTGGATAGGTGATCAAGAAACTGATATCAGAGGAAAGGCTTTGGGGATCTGACCCTTTTTTGCCTTACGTGACTTCTCTGAATATAACTTCTGGCTTGTCTATACCCATCTATTTCTGTTTTTTTCCATGAAACGCAACTTCCTACCCCTTTTTAGCTAGGAGACTTCCTTGCCCTTGGTAGCCATTCCCCACTTGATTATTTCTTCTTCAGTGTTCTCATGTTTTATGAACTTTTCCTCCAAAGATGGCCATCTCTCCAATTCATCCCTTCCCTAAAGGCTCTCTACTGGGGTTCCCTTGTAGCTTTTCTGTCCCTTATGAATCCTATTTCTTATATTCACCTGCCCACTCCATACTTTCTCTGCTTATTGTCCATTGGAAGCATCTGAACATTCAAACCCAATTTACATAGCAATTCTTCCTACTTCAAACATGTCTTAAACCACATATTTTGGTGGAGGGAATAAACTTTTCTTTGCATCTCTATAGCCCAGAAAGAAGCAACTTGAGAAATACAATTCAGTTCATTCAGAATAGTTTTAGCAAAGCTGAATAAGTCTCCAAAATACTTAATCCATATTTAGTTTATAAATAAAGACCTGGAGAATATTAGAAACAGCAGGGATGTTAGTCTGAGTCCCTTGCTTTATAGATGAAGAGATGCAGGCTCAGGAAAGTGAAGTGACTTACTCAAAAACACATCATAATAACTAACATTTATATAGCATTTGCTTTGTTCCAGACAACATGCTAAGCACTTTGCAAATATCTCATTTTATTCTCACAGCAACCCTGGGACATGGATACTATTATTATCCCCATTTTATAAATGAGGAAACTGAGGCAGATGGGAGTAAAGTGACTTGCCTAGAGTTACATAGCCACTAAGTATCTGAGGCTAGATTTGAATTCAGAACTTTGTGATTTCTGGCATGGTACTCTATGCACTGTACCACCTAACTGCTGGTTAACACAGCTAGTTAGGGGCATAATTGGAATTACAACCTAACCTTTTGAACACCTTGTTTAGCATTCTTTTCTGCTCCTCTGAACTAGATCCAAGGATCATCAATTTTGAGCAGGAAAGGATCTTAATATTCATTTATTCCAGCTGAGTCAATTTACAGATAAAGAAAATGAGGTCAAGTGACCTACTAAGGTCACAGAGATAGCCACTTGCAAAAATGAAATTAGAACCCAAGCCTTCTGACTCCAAACCCAGTACACTCTTTCCATTACATGACACTGCCCTCCCTTGTGACTTTCCTTACAAATCAATTATAGATCATTTAAATTCAATCACATATGAGAGAATGACAGCCTACTACTCCAGTGGAAAGAGTCTGCTTTTGCAATGAGAAGACCTATCTTTGAATTGTAAGTCAGTCACTTTCTAGGGTATGACCTTGGGCAAGTCATGCAACCTTTTTTCTGGCAGGGTGGACAGAAAAGTCTAATGAACTGTCTGGTTTTGATATTCTGTGATTCTGGTTGCAACTTTAGAGAATGACTCTGCCCACAAGATTAAAATGGAAAAAAAAATAAGGCTTGTTTTATAAATTAGAGTTCTTCCAATCCACTTGAGAAATAGAAATATGTGTTTTTCTCTGGTTCTTTGAATATGAAGATTATGGCACACCAAGGGAACTTCTTCCTCCCTGCCTTGTAATTTCTGCTCCTTGCTGCAAAAGTTCTTGCTGTTGCCAAGAGCAAATCAAATCTAGCTGGTGTATGAAAATCTGGAGCATTCTGTCAATGGGGAAAAAAGTTACCCACTATAGAAAGGCCTTTGTAATTCATAACCTAACACGTCTTCCTTTTTTTTAACTTCTCAGAAAAGAATTAGAGGGAACCTTGAGCCACAATCTTCAGTTATCTTCCTGCCTGCTGAGATCGTATTTGTGTTTCATCACTTATATGCCCCATTTGGACAAAATAATACATTGGCCTGTTGTTTGTCTTTGCTGCACTCTGACATGCTGTAATTAATTTTAAACATTTCAAAAATTCACAATACCTTTTTTTTTCTCAAAAGGACAGTGTAAATTTCCTACAGAATGGAGATCAAGCAAGTGACCAAACTATGCAAAAGAATATTAAAAATGTCTTCCTTATTTATTTCCTGTCACTTTTACATATCTGAAACTTTGATTTTTACAAATTATTAATAATAAATTCCATTTTCATTCAGTCAAAGAGACCGGAAAACTCCACCCTGAAACAAATGTTCCATTTTGCACATTTACGTCATCTTCTTCATCTTCCCCCCCTAAATTCTGAACAGAAGACTTAGAAATATTTGAGGAAGTCTGGCTAGCAAGGCGCTAAAAGAATGATGCATATGTTTTCATCCCTTGTCTGCCTTTTCCATACATCTGGGCAGATGTGGATTTGTGGGAGATGCTAATTTAGAAACATGAGCTAAATAGAAGTATGAAATGAAACTTCTGTTGGGTCTCCACAACTTCATGACCATACTTGTGTTAATTTTTAATTGGCTGCCTATTATACTTCCCACAATGGCTCTTACTTTCTTCCTTTCATCTCAAATCTTAAATTAGAGGGAAAACTGGAGTCCAAATGGCAACTTTGCTACTTATTATCTGCATAACCTTAGATAAGCCACTTAAAACTCTCTGGGATTGTAAGATTTAGTGATGGAAGGGAATCTCAAGTTGACTTGTTCCAACATCATTTTACAGATGAAGAAACTGAGATCCAGCAAGATCAAATGTCTAGACCAATGTCAGACAGAAAGTGAGTGGAATAGCCAGGATCTGAACCTAGATCTTCTGATTCCAAAGTGGGGACTCTATCATATCCCATTGCCACATAAGAGAACTAGGCTAGATGAGTTAAAATATTGCTTTAAACTCTTAATCCTATAATTCTATTATATATCTTTGCTTTTTTTTTTTAGCATGATCAAGCCCATCCAACCTGAATCAAATGGTTTCCTTTCTATACACCTTACTTTCAGTCTCAGAGAATTAGGTGACCTCTTCCTTGCCAAAGCTCATTCTTCTAGTAGTGACTTTAGAACTTGCTTCTCAAAATATGATTCCCTCTCTCTCATTTATTTTGTCTCTCCCTTCCTACTAATTCCATTTTCTGTGCCTCCCATCATTATTCAGTTCTTAACAATCCTTAAAAACAAAAAATAAAAATAACCACAGCGAAACAAAATAAAAAACACCCAACTTCAAACCTTCCCTTGAGTCTACTGTCCTATAAAGTTGTTGTCCTATCTTGTATCCCACCCTTTGCTGTTTAACGTTTAGAAAGACTAGTTTTTATTGTATTTACTACCTCTTCTTCCTCACCACCCACTTAATTAGCCTCCTTGCAACATAACATCTCTCCCTTCCACGCTTTTGGAAGAATTCTTAACCTTGTAAGTATTGCTAGACCACTGCGGCAGTCTGATAAAATCTATGGACTCTTTAGAATAATTTTAAAAATGCACACAATATAATATACAAGAAACCAATTATATTGAGATATAGTTACTAATGATGGGACAGTAGCTGTGTGAACCTGGGTAAGTCACTTAACACTATTTGGCTCAGTTTCTTCATCTGTGAAATGAATTGGAAAAATAATTGGCAAACTAGCCTAGTATCTTTGCCAAGAAAACTCCAGATGGAGTCATAAGTTGAGTACAATTGAAAAATAGCTAAATAACAATAGTTACGAAAACATTTTTAAAAAATCATAGATGCTAGGTTAAGAATTCCTCTTCTATTGCATCCATTCTTTTCCATTCCACTATTAACTTCCTATTTGTTCCAGTGACTTCTTTTCATGCTGCATGACTCTTCGCTGTCATGGGGTATTTGGCATAACCTTCTAAGGTAAGTAGATACCTTAGTTATTATTGCCCTCATTTTATAGATAAAGAAACTGAGTCTCAGATTAAACACTTTGCCTAGGGTCATGTAAAAAGTGAGTATTAGAGTTGGGATTCAAACCCAAATCTCTGCTGACTCCAAAAATAGTATTCTCATCACTTCACCAGACACCTCAAATTAATTGGGATGATTGATTTATCTAAGGCTATTAATAGGTCACTGCTCAGACAGTGCATGTGAAATGCTTTTGTAAAGTTAAAAAGTGTTATATGGATGTCAGCTATGATTGTTAATAACTCTTAGGTTTTCATCTTGATTAACTGGAGCCCTGGAGTCCGAAGACTTGATTGGATTCAGATGTCCTTGAACAAGCACTGAGAATTAGGAAATTCCTCAGGATCACCCACAAAGGCAGTGTGTGTCAAAGGCAGGACTTGAACCCAAGTCTTCCAGATTTGACCCAGGCTTTCTGTCCAGTAGGCAACACTGCTTCTTCAGGAAAAGGGTATCATGGAATACGAGAAATCCATTGTCTACTCTTTGCATGATACTATTAGCATCATTGCTTTCTAGGACTGTGTGGGCTGAGCAATTTTAAGTATTAGGAAATCACAAATAGAAATGCCAAGGAATTTATTTCAAGATTCGAAGTGATTGTCGCATAAATTTGAGAGACAGGGAGTAGAGATTAAAGAAAGAAGATGATGGTGATGGCACTGCAAAATACAGTAAAGAGAGTTACAAAAGAAGCTGTCTTTAGCTCATATGCGAGTTTCTGGAATAGAGAAAAGCTTGTAGAAATGAACAGTTTGGGCTATGAGCAGACAAAGCTCTTTGCTTCCACAGGAAGAGTGAACAGAGCACCAGTTCCTTCTAGTTCCCCAGAGAAGAGGCAGAGTTCAGGGTCAGCTCGCTGGAGTTCCTTGTGAAATGTCATTTTGCTTCTTGGGCAAGGGCAAGCTTAACCTTTGGACAAGGAACTCCAAAAGATCTTCTGGAGAAGGAGCCAATTGTTCTTGTTGTGGTGAATTTGATGCAAGAAGGAAAGGCTAGAAAAGTCTCGTACCCACTCCGATTTTGGCTCCAACAAAGGGCTTAGGAGGATTTAAGATGCATTTTGGAAATTAAACTCTGGGCCAGCATCTAGTCTGAATACCACAGAGACTGACAATGATAGAAAGCAGACCCTGCTGCTGATGTGGGCTAGATGGTATTTGGGTTGTCCAGGCATGAGGGAGCATAAACAAATGCCTCCACCGATTTCTTCATATGCAGTAAATGACACCTCATCTGGCCATTTTTTTTATTCAACATTTTTGTCAGGTAGACTAATAAGGTAGCTCCCTCTCTGTTGTATCTATAGAAAACTGATCTGGAACACAGACTATATGTTTAAACTATATATACATATATACATAAACATAACATATATTTGTTCTCTTCTGGAATAGAGCCTCAACCACCACTCCTTAATAGGCTTTTCCATTGGAAAAAAAAATTCTCCTTCACTCAATTCAATTCATTTCCTCTTTTGAAAACTTATATAGACAATAAAAAGTGATTAGTATCCTCACAAAAACCCTTCAGTGGTTTTAAAAATCTTTAAAAAAAACCCCAATCCTCAAACCCTAGTTTCCTCTTCTCTTGGTTAAATATCCCCAGGTCTTTTGTTTATGGTCTCTGGTCCACAGACCAGCAGCATTTGCAAAGCACCATAAAACATATAAAAGCAACATATATATATATGCATATATATATAATATATAATATTTTTTAAAACAATTACTTTTTTGTTCCTTTTCTCTCTCCCTCTCTTTTCTTTCTTTCCCTCCTCCTTCCTATTCTCTTCCTTTTCCTTTCCTTTCTTATTCCTTCCCTCCTCCCTCCTTTCTTCCTCTTCCTTCCCCTTGCCATCCATCCCCTGCCCTATTCCATTTTTGTTCCCTTAGTCTTCCCTCAGGATCTCTTTTCTCTCTTCTTCTTTTTCCCTTTCTCTTTCTTCTTCTTCCCTCCTCTTCCTTTCCCCTTCTTTCCCTTCTCTCCTTCTCTCTCTTCCTCTTCTTTTCCTTCCCTCACCGCCTTATTCCTATCCTCCCCATGTTTCCAAGATAGAAAGTTCTGATCCAGAGTTAGGAGCTGCCCAAGCCATGGAGGTTAGTTCCTACTGACATTAACAAAAGGCCCCCATCCTCACAGGTGCTGTTTGACTCACTGGAGTGTGAAATATGAAAAATATGCACTTTCTTCAAGGGCAAGGCCTTTCAAAGGAAGAATACAGTGCTTTGCCAATGCTACTGGTCTATGCCCCACTGACCAAAAATAAAGGACATGCAGTTATTTAACCAAGAGAAGAGAAAACCAGGGGTTGGGGTGGGGATTGTGGCACTGTGATTGTTTTTAAGAACACCAAAGGGTTTCTGTGAGAATGTTGATCACTTTTTGTCATTGATATAGGTTTACAAAAGAAGAAATGAATTAAATTTAATGAAGAACTATTTTTACTGTCATTTAAAAATGCTATTGAGGGTAGTTGAAGGCTGTATTATTCCTGGAGAAGATAAAAAAAAAACCTTCCCAAAATGTCAGCTAGAAGGATCCATAAAGAGAACATGAAGCTCAACTCCTTATTTTATAGAGAAGGAAACTGAGGCCCATAGAGTTTGTTGATGATGCAAGAACAACCAAATCTCATGTATGTTTTTATTTACCTGCCATAAAATGAAGTGGTGGACCAGAGAACTGATATTTTCTTGCTCTGTTTGTTTATGACTCTGATATAATTATGGGTTGGTATTGGAGGTATCTAGAGGACCAAGCAGAAGACTGAATCTTTGGAGATGAATTTCTGACTGTAGAATGTAAGGTCTTTGAGAATAAGGGGTGTGATTTTTGACTTTGTATCTTCAGTGCCTACCTAGCACAGTGTCTTATGCCTAGTATATACTTTATATATGTTTGTGGAGTTACTAAAACTGAAATAAGTTGGTCCTCCTTAATCTAGAGAGTCCTTAGTGTTTCAGACAGTGAAAGAAGATGGACAAATTTTATTGCTTGTGGTAGAAAGATAAGGAAGGCTGGGCTTTTGGTGATGTCCTATGTTCTCTTAAAAATAAATTTCATTAGAATAATTTTTCTCTATTTTCCCCCAAATTTTCCCAAATTTTCATTTGCCTAACTTCAATTCTGGTGGCAATTGGTTTAAATTAGTTTTAAATTCCAGAGTAAAATGGTTTGATTTAATAATAGAATCATTACATGGCTGAAGACTTGACTCAAAGGCTGATTCAGAAAAAAATATATATACATATATATGTATATATATATGTATATGTATATATATATATGTATATGTATATATATATATATATATATATATATATATATATATACACACACACCAATGAGGCCATGCCTCAAGAAATAGGAATGTGCCATAAATGCTTGTCAATTTAACAATTGTATATTCTTGGCTTGGGCATAAAATTTGTTAATTGTGGTACTGCTAAATAATAAAAACTGATATTTGCAGAGTGTTTTTAAGGTTTATAAAATGGAGTTTAGGAAAGCCTAAGGGACTTATGGATGGTCACACACTAAATAAAGGTCAGAACTAGGACTTCAACACAAGGCTCTGGACTCCAGGACTCATACTCTTTCTATCACACCACATTACCCTTCTGAAGTGAGCTTCTTGGGGAGGCTGATTAGTCTTCCTTAGACAGATTTAGAAAATGTCATGTTCCCAAAGTCACTTTCACTGCATTTTATTATATGACATGAAGAACTCCATTATAGTATAATTGGTTAGACAAATTCAGACATGCTTCAGATCAAATTATGTGCTCAGAAAATTTTGCAAAGTAAATAAGTCTTTTAACTGCAATGGCTGTTAATCTAGTTGTCTGATATCACCTGGTAGTCTACTATGCACAAAGAAGATTTGCCTGTGGTCAGATAAACAAGTAAGTTCAAGGCTCCATTCCATTAAAACTTAGACAATTGCTCTGTAAAATGGCGATGCCAAACTCAAACCGAAATAAAGCTACTAAGTCGTACATAAAAATCCCTGTAGGTAGCCTATTGACTTACAAAACCACATATTGGCATTATTTATGTTCTCTTGAATTTTTATTTATTTTGTCAAATATTTACCAATTATATTTCATTTGGACATTATGTTTTATTGTATTTTTATTTGTTTTATTAAATATTTCTCTATTATGTTTTATTATAACACTATCCATGTCCTATTGTATTTTTATCTATCATATTAAGTATTTTCCAATTACATTTTAATCTAGTTTCTGTTTATTCAGGAGTATTTTAGGCCACTTGCAGCTATGGATGATACCTCTCTGCTCAAGGAGGTGGAACCAACAAAAAGATGCTAACAAATAACATTGCAATTGGAGCCAACACCTCATCTTCACTACTGCTCATCTCCAATAAACATTTACTTAAATGCTACTAGTAAACAAACCAACCTAAATCTGACCCAGCTGGAATGTTCAACTCAGAAAATATACAAAGAAAAGGCTATGTAGTAATGGAGAAAAGATAGGAAAAAAGCAATTCTAGGAGCAGCAGATGACCAATTTCTAAGTATTCCATAGGGTCTGCTTCAGCCACCTTCACGATTACTGGAGCAAATTGTTCTCATCTGCCCAATCTGTGGGGGAAAGTCTTCACGTGCTTGGGGTAGACACCTCCCAACTCATGATATGGGTTTGTGACCCATCTTTTACCCTTGCTCTGGTTTAGTCCATCTGCCAAGATGGGTTAAAGGAGTGTCATCCTTGTGCATACTATGGCTTCTTGGAGCCACAGGTGAGAGATGAGTGCCAGATGGATGTCAAAGGGGGATGAGCAGCTCTAAGAAGGACTCAGCAAGCCTTCAGTCCATATACCCTGCTACTATTCAAGAAGAGTAATATTTTCTATTTCCCCAGAGTTAATATTTTCTATTTCCCCAGAGTTCTAGGCATGACCTTGAAAGTCACTGCAGTTTCTAATGCTGTTGCTCAAGAGGCCTCACCAGGGTGCTTTCCATTACTTATCAGTCAATAGCCTCAATTAAAAAAAAATCCTTACTTTCTGTCTTAGTAACAACTCTAAGAAAGAAGGGCAAGGGCTGGGCAAATGAGGTTAAATGACTTGTCCAGGGTCACTTAGTTAGGAAATGTGTGAGACTAAATATGAACCCAGGTTCTCCAAACTCCAGGTCTGGTGCTTTATCCACGGAGTCACCTAGCTTCCCCCTCAACTTAAAAGAACATTTCCTGCTTCTCCTGCTCCCTCCAAAGCATGGAATATGCTCTTCCACAAGTGCACACAGAATCCAGAGGAAGAGTGGGCTTAAACTGAGAGCATGATGCTGATGAGGTAGGTACATGGGCAGAGAATATGGGTGGTCAGACAGTAAACTTGAAACTCTTGGTGAGAGGAAGTCTTTTCTTGAACCCATAGTCAGTGTTCTTTTTGGTTCAAGGGATCCTGTGCCTTGAACTCCCTCCTCTCTTGGTTGATTATTTTTCTTTATCGATTTGTGTCTGCTTTTTCTTTGTCTCCTCCCAGTGAGATATATTGTCTTTTACTGATTAAGTCTCTCAGATGACACAGTCTTTGTGGGAGTGCAGGAGTATCATATCTACTCTCTCTGGTCTCACTCCATTCTCCTCCTCTCCTGACCTTTGGATTAGGAACAAGAGTTGGCCTACTCAAGGTTCTCCTGAGCCCGGAAGCTTCCAAAGCTTTACTGCTGTATTACTGGAGTTGGTAATTGCTAAAATTCATCTGCTATTGAACCCTCTCCCTCCCCTCCCCCAGAGCCATGACCATTTTGGTGGTTTAATCACACTAGTCCCTTCTTGACCCAGTCAAATAGGTTCATATCTCATAAGAAATTACTGGGAATAAACTATCCAGTTCACACATTTAAAACTTCTTCAAGTGCTTACACTGATTAAATTACATTAGTTGGAGTGGGAGTATAGAGTCTCAGCCCTTACAGAAGGTAATTTGAGGAGTGAGAGAGCTTTAATAAGGGTGAAGGGAAAAGGAGACCCTAAATCGAGTTTTTAAGAATTCCGACAGGTCCAAATGAAGGAGAGTATTCTAAAACTGGGGAATTGTTTGTTCAAATGCATGGAGGGAAGAGATAGGGTGGAGCCTGTGGGAAACAGCTAGTGGTCCAGTTTGGATGCAGCTAAGAGTACATGAAGAGGATGGGAGTAATGGGAAATAAGTCTGGAAAGGTGGGTTGAAATGAGAACATGAAAGGTCTTCAAAGCCAGGTTGAAGTGTTTGAATTAATCCTAGAGGCAAGATGGAGCCAGTGAAGATGTTTTGAGCAAGGGATTACACAGTCATGACCTTGTTCTTGCCATGGCCTGTATAAGATTGGTGGTATAGCTGATAGAATGCTGGCTCTGGAGGCAGGAAGAGCAGAGTTCAAATCCAAACTCAGTCTTTGGTAGTTTTGTGACCCTGGAAAAGTCAATTAACTGCTGTTTGTTTCAGTTTCCTCATCTGTAAAACAGAGATAACTGATAATAATAGCACCCTCCTGCCAGGGTTGTTGTGAGGACCAAACAAGAAAAATGCTTATATGACTATTTGGTATTATTATTATTAAGACCTTAAATGCATGTCTTGGGATAGCACAGAGGCAGGGAATGAGAAAAAGAGAGTTGGGGCGGGGGGAGGAGGCAGTTACACTTAAGAAGAGAAGACCTGATTAAGAATGAGAGAAAGAAGCAGAAATGGACCAAGGTTAATATGGAATATATTTTTTCATATTTATATATATATATATATACACAATGTATATATATAACTATATATAAATGCATAAATATATCTAGATATATCTATCTCTATTTATTTATATCTATGTATCTATCCATCAATCTGTCCATCCATCTACCCATCCATCCATCTATCTGTCTGTCTGTTTATCTATCTATCTAGAGAACATGGCTATCAGAGATTTTGGATATATTTCTAGCTCTGATACTAATTAGATGTACAACTTTGGGGTTAGTCCCTTAATTCCTCTTGTTTCAGTTTCCCCATTTGTAAAAAGAGAGCCTTGAGTGAGATCTGTATTATTATTAGAACTCTAACATGTTGTATATCTAAGGTGCAGAATTGTTTGCAAACAACTGATACCATGATTCATCTAGAATCCCTATAGAAAATTAGAAGGGCAGTAAAAATTCAATTCAATTCACCAAATTTTTATTAAGGATCTATTCTTTTTAAGGCCTTGGGGGTATAAAGACAAGTATAGAATAGTTACTGCCTTCATGAAGGAAAGCTAGACCAGGTGCCCAACTGAGTAAGTCATTATAAAATCTTTACAATAAGGGATTCAGGAAAGGCTTCTGGTAAAAGGGATACCCAAGGTGCACTTTGGCAAAAACTGCTATCTCACTGGAGGTTTTTGAGCATCTAGTACACTGAAAACAAGATTCTCTTCATAATATGAGTTGGACTAAATGGCAACTGGTGCCTTCTACTGGAAATTTTGTGATTCTGGGAAGGGAATCTACTGGACATAGGAGAAGGGGGATCCCATTTCAAACATGGAAAGATAGAGATAATGTTTAGAAGGAAAGCTTAAACTTCTATTTCAGCCCCATAACTTACAATAAATATTATGTATCAGTGAATGATCCATCCATAAACAGACGTGAAGGACAAGGAGACTACAGGAGAGTGCTGACACTGGCTCAAAACAACTTTCTAGAGTTGATTGTTCTATTTTCAATGTGAACACTTACACCTTGGAAACTGGCAAATGCTGCAAATCAAGCTTGATTTATTGCTTTGTTGATTGTCTAGACTTGAGAGAGTGATGGAGAAAATATTAATAATGCAGATTAAACTTAAAAGTGCAAAAATCATACTCCCCCTATCCTCGGAGAACTGGTTGTTAAAAATTTATCAGCACACCATTGTCCTTCAGAACTGTGTCCAAAATATATGGTCCTACTTGACTAAGCTTGGGTTACTCTAGTCAGTGACCAACCAGCATTCCCACACAGCCCTACAAAGCTGTTAGGTGGTCTGGACTTGGTCATATGTTTCTGTGTGTGCTATTATGTACTTTTTTAATTAGACTGTCCTACTCCATATGGAGGCTGTGGGAGTTAGATTTTTATAGATCTTTAAGCAGAGAAGAGCAAGTCAGAAAAGTGATGTAACATCAGTGGAAAAAGAAAAGAGGAGAAAAGAAGATAATACAGATTTGTTTTTCTATTTAGCCATAAGTCCTGAGTGTGGCCATGTTCACAACTTTCCTTTGAATCATACTTCCACAAATTGCTTTTTGGTTCAGAATTAGATTTCATCAGTATTAGCAACTTTCATTGTAGTGACTTTCTCCAGTCAATGAAGATTGGCAATGCACATAAAATTTATAATGCTAGAGAATTGACTAGGACAGCAGTCTCTAAACATTATTATATCTCCATCAGTAAAAAAAAATTGAGCTCCATCACCCTCTAATATTTATATACTTAATTTTTGTAAGTTATGTATATTCACTACTGTATATCATATATATGTATATATAATAAGCTTGTACAAAAATAGAAATTTTAAGGGAAGATAAAGATTAAATAATACCTTAGAGTCAATAGAGCCTCTGGAGTTCACTGAGTAGGTGAGTAGCATAGTTAGACTTGAACGATGGGAAAATCACTTTGGAAACTTTGTGAAACATGGATTGGAAAGGAGGGACTTATTATGACAGTTCAAGGTGATAAGAGTCTGTCTTGGAGTGCTTAGCCGGGTGAGTAATTAGAAGGGAATGCATGCAAAAAAGTGCTATGGAAGTGAAAAAAAACATGATTTGATAACTAGTTGCATATGTAGGATTTAGAGAGAATAAAAACTCAAAGATGACTTTAAGGTACCTATGACAGTAACAGGGAAATATGAGTGAAGTAGGGGGAAAACATAATATATGAGTTCTGAAGTGAAGGTCAGCATCCATTCATGCCTATTTATTGTAGGAGACTCAATCTGTAATTTTTTTAAAGATGAAGGTAAAGAAGAATAATCACTGATTATTGCCCCAGAACACATGATCTGAGAGATCAGAGGTTGGTATGTTTGGATGGGAATGGGAAGTGGGAAGTAGGAATGTACTTAGTGGCACTCATGCAGCTACTGCTCTGAGTAACCAAGAACTGACTAGATTGTAACTTTTTTGAGGAGCCAAGGCCTGGCTCAAGATGGAAGAAGAGGGAATTGAGTCATGAGGGATAAAGAATGATGAGGTATGGTTGTATTGGAGGTAAGCCCTTGTGACTGGCTATTGTTAAGAGAATAGTATGGAACCCATATTCCCATCCTTTCAGTTGATCATAAAACCCTCAAAGTTTGGCCACCTTCTTCTCTACCTTTCCTTTCCAATCAAGGTCTGGAGTCCTCACTTTGGAGACCACTGACCTAGGTTACTTTGAGATTGTGACTTGCCCCTGATCCCACTTCTAGGAATTGAATCCATGCCTTCTTGACTCCAAGTTTGGCCCTTTATCCATAGTGTCATTATACCTCTCATTCTTAATATATAGCAGTCATAGAGTTTACTTAACCTCAGAAGGGTATCATATAGGCATTCAAGGTGTTCAATGATTTAGACCTTTCTAGTTTTCTCTTCTACAACTCCCTATTCTGCAAACTGCACTACTCTTCACTACTATCTTCAAATCTTTGTTTACCCTGTTCTGTGATTTCCAAAAGTTTTAGGCTTAACCTTTTAGGCCAATGTCGTCTTCTTTAAACCTCTTCTGATCTGCAATTAAAAGAAGTATCTTCTTCCTCTGAAATATAATATGAGCTTCTTGAGGGCAGGGATTATTCCATTCTTTGTATTTATATCCCTGCCACCTAGCACAATACCTGGTACATTGTAGGAACTTAAAAATGCTTGTCAATTGGCTGACTTAAATAACACCTGTGCTTTATTTGTGACTATATGTTGACTTTCCTCTTAGACTATAACTTTAATGTGGGCAGGGATAATTATCCTTCTTTGTGTGTCTTGCAGCATCCAGCCACTGCTTAGCAATATTTTTAAAATAAATGTTTATTGAATAAAAAAACCCAGAATTTTAGATCTCAGAGAGACTTTAGAAGTCATTTAGTTCAACACCCTGCTCTAATCATGAATTCCTTCTATACTCTTACCAATGGGAAGCTTTTTCAAATGAACATCCATTTATTTCTGGGAGTTTTGTTCTAATTCAATGGCTGAGATAGGGTCAACCCAAATTTGCTTCAGAGGGTATCTAGGTGGCAGATAAATTGCTAGACCTGGAGTCAGGAAGATTTGAGTTTGAACCCAGCCTTGGTGAAGTGACCCTGGGCAAGTCACCTAAACTTTGCTTCAGTTGTAAAATTAATAATAATAGACCAACCTTCTAGAGTTGTGGTAAGGTTTAAAAGAGATAATATTTGTAAAGTGGCTTTGCATAGTGCCTGGTATATTGTAGGTGTTCTATAAATGCGTATTCCCTTCCATTCTCCCTCTCTGCTCAAGTGGGAGTGAGTTCCATTCCTCTTTCATTTATCATTTAGGGATTTCCCACCCCCCTCGGTTGATCAGCCCAGCCAGGACAGGGCTAAGATTGAGCCTATGGTGGACGTGTTTTTTCTAAACAGAGCCTGGGTGTGGAAACTCCAGAAAAAATATGATGGTTAAGTGATCTCTTCCTTTCTCCTAAAGTATATGGGACAGGCTAGCTAGTATCTTATCTTGAGCTACTGTCACTGGTGCTGTCTGCTTCAGGAATGAGTTCTCCATCTCTACTCACAGATTCGGTTGCCCTCAATGGCCCAGGTTCATGAAAGCTACAGATAATGGAATTTTAGAGATTAAAAGAACATTGAGAAAATCACTAGATGCTGTTATCCCATGATATTATAATTATATGGTTGGTAAAGACTATTAGAGCTACAGAAGTTCTGAGAAGATCATAGGATGATAGATTCTGAACTGGAAGGATGCTTGGAAGTTATTGAATTGGATTCCTTCATTTTATAGATGGGGAAACTAAGGCCTAGAGGGGTCATGTCACTTGCCCATGGTCACATCAGTAGTGCTAGAGCCAGGATTTGAACTTACCTCTTTTGTCTCTAAATCTAACATTCTTCCCATAGTCCCTGTGGTATAGTGGCTGCAAATCCTTCAACCTTTCAGTGACAGAGATAGGATTTGTATTGGGGTCATAAGCTCTTAGGATCATAAATCTAGAACTTGAATAGATTTGGGGGGGCCATCTAGTTCAACCCCCTCATTTTATAGATGGGGAAATTGAGGTCCAGAGGGGATAAACAGCATGTCCAAAGTCATATGTGTTATACATGACAGAACAAGTGGTTAAGCTTAGGTCTGGTGACTCCAAGTTCACCCAAGTTCCTGCTGTTTTCTATAGCATCCTATTGTGCTCAGTGAAGATTTTTATAGTACTCCCAGGAGCCTACATTCCAGAACCCCAAATCAATTCAGCATCTAATATAGATCCTTACACACAGTAGGTGCTTAATAAATGTTTGTTGTTGTACCTGATGCTATTCCAAGAACAGTTTCCATTGGGACCTCAGCCCATTCCCTCATCAGTGATGTTCAGTTTCTGCTCCATTTTATTTCATGGCTTCTGTTACCATGGCTTCACATGAAGAGAGAAGCAATGGCCTTCTGCTGGGCCAATCTTCCTAGAATGGGGTGAGTGTACCATGGCAAGGCTGTAACGGAAAGCTTCTCCTCTATGTGAGTAAGTGTCTCTAAAACACACAGACGATCAAATAAAAAAGCAACAAGCGTGATCATTTTTTGTGTTGATTATAGTCTTTTGATGGTGGTTTAGAGTAAGGCAAACAGGGGCTTAATTCAGGTCAATTTTACTTTTATTTAGCTCTGCTATGCTTGGCACCCAGACAAAACAACAGAGTCAGAGGATGAAGCAGCCCTGGTGAAAGAAAGAGCAGATGGTAAAGTGTTAAGACAAAGATTACCACTGGATTATTTGGGAAAATGAGAAATTTTACACAATATAAAAACATGCTCTGTGTAAATCTGGCATCATTGCTAAAGCCTACTCAGTCAGCCAGCTTCTGATAGATCAGAGATGAGCTGGGTTGTTAATGTCTTCCCAAAGTGTTGTCCCCCCAGACCTAAACCCAAACCAGACTTGTAGCTGACTGGCCAGGAGGCGAAGTGGTCAGTTGCAGAGAAGAAACTTGGTTCTTCTATTCAGGCGACTCCAAGTTACCCAAAGGAACAGAAGGAAAATGATATTGTGGAAAAACCCCAAATCACCGACATTTGATGTGAGAATGCATTGTATCATTGTTGTTATTGGGCTTTTTTTTCCAGCAGATTTGCTTTCCTAATTATGTTTTGCTTAAGCTAATATTAAAATGAGTTTGCATTCCCTGAGCACACACCAGCTGGGCGGTGAAGGGAGATGGACCAGGAACATACTGAGTGCTGGGGTGGGGGAGGCTCCCCAGGGCAGAATATTGGATGCAAAAATCAAGAGCTGCCTGTATTTACACACACACACACACACACACACACACAGAGGCATGCATGCACTCACACATTGTTTAGGGTATATTATAATTTGTTACTATTAAGTCAAGGAGCCAAAAGGAGGGACAAGAGGAGGCATGATTTTATGTATAACTTGCCTGAAAAGGAAATATTTCACCTTGAAAAGTCATGCCTCATTTATCTTTGTGGGGGACTAACATTTAAAAGTGACTTGACCTGGATGGAATTTAAACTTTAATTATCATTTAAGCTTGTAAAGGTTCGTCAGGGGAAAGCAGTTGGTGCTCAGAACTATAATTAAATTTCTACCCATGAGCTAGAAAGGTAAATCCTGAGAGAGGGGCAAATCAATTTCATGAACATTCAGGCTTCTGGTGTGAGTTATAAAACTCTCTGTAAAGGCAGATGATGCTTGGGTGTTTCTGTGAGAATTTTAGAACTGTAGAAAAAAGCAGGGGATAGATACATCTTACAGTAGAAAGTCCTAAAATGGATTAGCATGACTAGATATAAATATGCCACATACAGACTGGTCAGATTCCCATGCCAAGCTATTCCTTCCCAGTGTTGCTGCGTTAGTCCACTAAAGAAAAGTATAAAAATAAAAATGTTCAATTATATATTACTATCACCAGACACCTGGCAATACCATGGAAGAGAAACTAAGCATCATTGATGAGTGAGTGGACTAAAGACTGAAAGGGAACTGTTTTGGGGACAGCAGCAGGGATAACAACAACATTTCTCAAACATTTGTCAATTTGCCATTGCAAAGCAAGTTAACATTCTTTAAAGTGAGGCATTGTTCATTCATTTGACAAATATGTACTACTATGTATTCACTATGGCCCCAGCACAGTGCTAAGTGAAGATAAAGGGAAATAATGTTTGACTCTAAATGTAAAATGCCCCAAAGGTCTTTGATTAGGAAGTTGGGTATTGTTATTTTTTATTTTTTGAGGGTTTAAAAATTTTTAATTAATTAATTTAGAATATTTTTCCATGGTTACATGATTCATGTTCTTTCCCTCCCCTCCTCTCTCTCCTCTCCCATAGACAACACACAATTCCATCGGGTATTACAAGTATCATTGATCAAGGCCTATTTCCATATTATTGTATTTGCAATAGAGTGATTGTTTAGAGTCTACATCCCCAATCATATCCCCATAGAACCATGTAATCAATGAAATGTTTTTCTTCTGTGTTTCTACTCCCACAGTTCTTTCTCTGGATGTGGTTAGGGTTCTTTCTCATAAGTCCCTCAGAATTGTCCTAGATCATTGCACTGATACTAGAAGAGAAGTCCATTACATTCAATTGTGCCACCGTGTATCAGACTCTGTGTACAATGTTCTCCTGGTTCTGCTCCTTTTGCTCTGCATCAATTCCTGAGGTCATTCCAGTTCACATGGAATTCCTCCAGTTCATTATTCCTTTGAGCACAATAGAATTCAATAACCAACAGATACCAAAATTTGTTCAGCTTTTGCCCAATCAAAGGACATCTTCTCATTTTCCAGTTTTTTGCCACTACAAAGAATGTGGCTATAAATATTTTTGTACAAGTCTTTTTCCTTATTATCTCTTTGGCGTATAAACCCAGCAGTGGTATGGCTGGATAAAAGAGCAGGCAGTCATTTAAAGTCCTTTGGGCATAATTCCAAATTGCCTTCCAGAATGGTTGGATGAATTCACAACTCCACCAGCAATACATTAGTGTCCCAATTTTGCCATATCTCCTCCAGCATTCATTACTTTCCTTTGCTAGGTGTGAGGTGGTACCCCAAAGTTGTTTTGATTTGCATTTCTTTCATTATGTATTTATTTTATATTTATAATTTCATGTGCTTATTGATAGTTTTGATTTCTTTATCTGAAAACTGCTTATTCATGTCCTTTGCTCATTTATCAATTGGAGAAGGGTTTGATTTTTTTGTACAATTGATTTAGCTCCTTATAAATTTGAGAAATTAGACCTTTGTCAGAGGTTTTTGTTATAGAGAATTTTTCCCCAAGTTGTTGCTTCTCTTCTAATTTTGGTTGCATTAGTTTTATTTGTACAACCCCTTTTTAATTTAATGTGACAAAAATTATTCATTTTATATTTTGTAAATTTTTTCTAACTCTTGCTTGGTCTTAAATTCTTTTCTTTCCCATAGATCTGATAGGTATACTATTCTATGTTCACCTAATTTACTTATAGTTTCCTTCTTTATATATGTCATTTATCCATTCTGAATTTATCTTAGTATAGGGTATGAGATGTTGCTCTAGACCTAATCTGTCATACTGTTTTCCAACTTTCCCAGCAGTTTTTGTCAAACATTGGGTTCTTGTCCCCAAAGTAAAAATTTTTGAAAATTTTACTTGGTCAATTTAGAATATTTTTTCTTTGTTACAAGAATCATGTTCTTTCCCTCCCCTCTCCCCACCCCTCTGGTAGCTGACACACAATTCTACTGTGTTTTACATGTGTCCTTGATCAAAACCCATTTCCATATTATTGATGTTTGCACTAGGGTGATCATTTAGAGTCTATATCCCCAATCATATCCCCATCAACCCATATAATCAAGCAGTTGTTCTTCTGTGTTTCTACTCCCACAGTTTTTCCTCTGGATGTGGATAGTGCTCTTTCTCATAAGTCCCTCCAAATTGTTCTGGATCATAGCATTGCTGCTAATAGAGAAGTCCATTACATTTGATTGTACCACAGTATATCAGTCTCTGTGTATAATGTTTTCCTAGTTCTGCTCCTTTCACTCTGAATCAATTCCTGGAGGTCTTTCCAGTTCACATGGAATTTCTGAAGTTCATTATTCCTTCCTTTGGGTACACTAGTATTCTATCACCAAGATATACCACAATTTGTTCAGCCATTTTCCAATTGGAGGGCATCTCCTGATTTTCCAATTTTTTTGCTACCACAAAGAATGTAGCTATGAATATTCTTGAACAAGTCCTTTTCCTTATTATCTCTTTGGGGGTACAAACCCAGCAGTGCTATGGCTGGATCAAAAGGCAGACAATCTTTTAGTGCCCTTTGGGCATAGTTCTAAATTTCCCTCCAGAATGGTTGGGCCAATTCACAACTCCCCCAACAATGCATTAATATCCCAATTTTGCCACATCCCCTCCAACATTCATTACTTTCCTTTGCTATCATGTTAGCCAATCTGCTAGGTGTGAGGAGGTATCTCAGAGTTGTTTTGATTTGCATTTCTCTGATTATAAGATATTTAGAAAACTTTTTCATGTGCTTATTAATAGTTTTGATTACTTTATCTGAAAATTTCCTATTCATGTCCCTTGTCCATTTATTAGTTGGGGAATAGCTTCATTTTTTGTACAATTGATTTAACTCTTTATAAATTTGAGTAATTAGACCTTTGTCAGAGGTTTTTGTTATGAAGATTTTTACCAATTTGTTGCTTCCCTTCTTATTTTGTTTGCATTGGTTTTGTTTGTACAAAAACTTTTCAATTTAATGCAATCAAAATTATTTATTTTACATTTTGTAATTTTTTCTAACTCTTACTTTAGACCCAATTCTCTTGCCTTTCTGAATATCATATTCCAAGCCTTGAAGTCTTTCAGTGTGGAGGCTGCCAGATTCTGTGTAATACTTATTGGTGCTATTAGATTTAAAATGGTTGAAGACCCTAAACTGTAACAGTTAAAAGAATGATGTTGTAAACTGTGGTGAGTTAAAATGGCGGAAGATATAAATTGTGATAGATATAAGAGAGGGTGAGTAAATTTGAGCGCGGAAAATATGTTTCACTGCAGTGTCTTGGTTTTTAAATCAAATATAAGGTGGTCGCCAGGGAAATATTCCCAATTATTCAAATACCCAAGTCAACTGGGTTTTATAGAGATTTTAATTAATACAAATGTGGAATTAAAGAAAAGAGAGAAAGAGAGAAAAAGGAAATAAGTATGAAGGGCCTTAAGCCAACATGGCCTAGACCTGAGTCTTAAGAGAGATCAGTCAGTCAGTCTTTTAACACTCACCACAAGGTCTGTCTAAGCAAGGATTCTAGTGACACCAGGCCAGCTCCATCTCAGCTGACTTCACCAGAGAGAGTTCCAGCCAGAGTCCTCCTTAAAGAGCCTTCCAGCCAGAGACTCTCCCAAAGGGCCTCTCTCCAGAGCCTCCAGAGGGACAGAGCCCCCTCAGAGGAGCTCCAGCGAGACCTCCTTAGAGATTGTCCTCCAAGAGCTTCTCTTCTCCAGAGCCTCTCTCAAGAGATTCTTCCCAAGAGATCCTCATCAGAGATCCTCCAAAAGGATTTTTTTCTCCAGAGATTCTGCTTTTTCTTTTCTTTTTTTTTCACTTAGTACTTTATTTTTTATTTATTTTTCAATTATATATAAAACCAATTTTTGACAACTCCTTTCTAAAATTTTATCATTTAGATATTCCTTCCCTTCCCCACACCCAAGTGATCAATAGTTTGATATAGGTTGCTTTCATGCATTACAAATTTCCATGTTGCTCATGTCCTGACAAGACATATATCACATATATAATAAAAAACTCCTGAAGGAAATAAAGCAGAAGATGGTATACTTTGATCAGACTTTAATAGTTCCTTCTTTGGCTGTAGATAACATTTTTTCTTCATGAGTCTCTTGTTGATATCTTGGGAACTTTATTTGCTGATAATATTTTAATCCCTCACATATGATCAGCAAACATTATTTCTTTTACTGTATAGTCTTCTCCTAGTTCTATTTACTTCACTTTGCATTAGATTATTACAGGTCTTCCCATGTTTTTCTGAACTCATCTTGTTCATCATTTCTTATGGCACAAATATTCCATTATGACCATATACCACAGCTTGTTCTACTGTTCCCAAAATGATGGATGCCCCCTCAGTTTCCAATTTTTTACTTCTACAAAGAGAGCTCTAAACTATTTTTTATAGGTAGTTCCTTTCCCCTTATCCCTGACCTTTATGAAATCCAGATCCAATCATGGTAGGATTGTATCAAAGGGGTGCATTTAGTACTTTAAAAAATATTTGTACAATGGTCAAAAATGAGTTGGCATGATCTGAAGGTACTTGCTATCTCAGGGGCTACTAGAACTATGAAGTTGGCTGTAAATAAATGATATGAACCAGGTTAGTAGGAGTCTAAACTCCACTATACTGCAAAAGTTCTCTTTATGGAAGGTTTACATAAGGACATGGACAAAATTCATGCAGCAAGGAGAGAGTGGGGAAACACTGTTTAGATCGCAAATCCAATGAAGAGCCAATAGCATCAAGTCCTATTTGTGGCAAGTTATTTGCCCTGGGGAAAACTTATGTCGTAGCATCCAGTGAGTAGAAGGCAATTGAGATCTGTAACAGACACAGAATCCAGGAGTCCAGCTATTCTAGGATCTGGGAAGTCAATCACATAGAGTGAAGGTTTTTGACAAGCCAATGAGAGTCAAATTCTAGTATGGAGAAATTTAAGAATGAGTTCAAAAAAAGCAAAGTCAAGGTAACTGTAATATTGCTACAGTGCTCATAGATATATGTGGATGAGACCATGTGTGATTATTAAAGGTGAACCTGCCAGCTGGCCTGGTCCACAGTCAGGATCTGGTGTAGAAGAAGAGCTGGCATGGTGACATGCATGTGAACTAGATCTGGGGGATTGTATTTGACCGCAGGTTTAATATGAGCCAACCATGTAATACAGCAGCAAAAGAAGCAAGTGCCATCTGACCTCCATTTTCCTTTTGTCCAAACTGCCTCCTTGAGTTCCATATTTGTTGCCTCTAGTACTTAGTTCAGTGTCTGACTTACTTAAAGCTTATTAAGAGTTTAATATATGCTTATTGACTAGAAGATGTCACTTATATCTTATACCTGTCAGAGCTTGGCCTAACTGATCATATTTACTCTAGACCCAGTGCTTAATTTGACCTTTAGGCCCTAATTTTTACTTGTTTTCCTAATTCTGACGCTGCCTTGCTCCAGCTGTTGGTACTTGGATTACCTCTAGCTTGTTCTTTCTTTGTTTTTGTGTACTCATCCTGCATCTATCATCTGTTGTTATCTATGACACTTATCCTTGGAAAGACTAAAAGATGTTTTATCTGGCATTAAATGGACAATTAAGGCCAGATTCAGTACTTAAATGTCACTTGCTCCTTACCTGCTTCAGTAGGACGTCTCCATCGGCATACTTCAGCCCTCTTTCCTGTCTATTGTAACAGTTAAAATTTAGGGGAGAGGGGGAGACTGAGGCAGGTAGAAATTAGTTTCTCTCTGCAAGGAGTATTATATTTTTTAGAGGTTTATTAAAGGTTAAAGATTAAGAATATACAAGTAAGAAACATGTGCCTAGGCCAGAGGCCTAGACAAAATAACCTCACATCATGGAAGAGACGCCTCTGCTCCAAAACGGAAGTCCAAAAGATCCCCGAGCCTTCAAAAGCCTTTGCTTAAATATCTTCTCGATCTCGGCCCAGGTGAGATTACAAGGCATTCTGGGGAAGTGGAGCAAAGGCTCGTGGGGATTGTAGTCCTGTATTCGAGTCTATTTTTTACATTCCCCCCTTTGATCGTTTGCAAAAAATTAATTTTTTTCCAAAGGATCATGAAAACAAAATCAACTTAAAAGATTACAATAGTGTGAGGATAAGAGAAAAAAGAATAAAACCAATAATTGCTGAACACATTGACAAAAAGCCATTAGGGGGCAGTCCCCTTTGGCATAAAAGTATACATACAAATAAATGTTCAATCAACCACACCCAAAGTTCAATTTTGTGCAACTTGTGGTCTGGAGGCTTCCTCATGGTGGCTTCTCCAACAGTTCAGTTCTGGATTCAGAGAGGTAGCATCTTCTTTACCTAAAATTCTTCTCAAAAGGAATTTAAACTTGCAATTTAAATAATGATTTTTTTACATTCCCCCGTGTTGTGGGTGATTGAAAGATTCAGAATCAGTTAGGGATGCATGGCTGAGGTATGAGGTATATGAATCAATTGGCAAGAGATATTAAAAAGACATCAGAAAATCCAAAAGAAAAGAAAAATTTCTGGATGGAAATATAGACTATCAAAGTCTTATATGTAAAAATTCCAAGTAGAAGAAAAATAAATCTATAACAGGTCCTTCAATCAGGGCCCAATCAAAATGATCTAAGTAATGATGCATTTACCCAGTCAGTGCCAGGACTACAGAAAGGTACCACACTATGGGAGGCAGAAAAGAAAGGGACCAGATTATAGAAGCCAAGTAGGAGCCAAGGTTTTGGGGATACTCATCTTTGAGTATCTTCAGAGTGAGTGTAGATACAAGGAAAGCCTATGTCTTAACACATGTTAAACATAGTAACCTTGAGTCTTCACACTAGGTTCAAGACCTTTGTATTGGCTTAGAAGTGCATCAATACATCCTAGATTGGCCTTTCTTTGGTCCTATGAAATGGCTCTTGTGTGTATCTCTTGTCCTGGAATCAGACAGAATCATTAAGCAAAGTCCCATAATTTATTTAAATAATTAGTGGCATCATTTTTATAGTCACAAGCCTTTTAGGGCATGTATTAGCAAATGTATCTTAAACTTAAAAATCAAAAGGTTAAAGAAAATCTTAATACTGGTGACATGTGCTTCAAATATAAAAAGGAGAGAAAAAATAATTTAAAAAAAACTGAAAAAGTATATTGTACATGCAAGAAAAATATAATAATAAAAGAGCTTTAAAAATTCAAAAATATAGCTTATAATCATTGACACTCTGTGTCAGTTAAGAAAATATAAAATACAAGGCTTTCTCACCAAAAAATGAGATCCATTTCCTCTTTGTATCTGGCCATGATCACTGTGAGTAGAAGGCAAATGAATTGAACAAGGTTAACAATTTTTTCATCTTTAAAAATATAGTAGTACGAATATGTAGAAATCAAAATCCCCAAAATTCTCAATAGCCCAATTAATTACAATAGCAAACAAACACACTTTCATATTTCACATTAGTTGCTGGTATGACATTTTTAAAACCTATGAATTGATGGACATTTGTCACAATTTTTACAAACATAGCAATCCTTCAACCTTGGTATTTAAACATATTTTTTTTTAAACAAAGTAAAACTCATCTTGGGTTTAGAACATAATCAAGAAATCTATATATCATTCTGGTAGAAGTAAAATAGTGAGCTAAAGAGCATAAATAAAGGGGTGCTCCTTCTGCTTTTTCTTATATAGGGTTTTTTCTCCTATGTCACCTCCCCTAAGTCCTTACATCTATCAATCACTGTAGATGTTTTCCAAAGGACTGCCCATCTGAATTCCTGCTAAGTCGACTAATCTCCTCAGTAAGTCTGAACCAGTGAAAACACAGCTGAGTCAACTAATCTCATTAAGAGAAAACTTGCCCAACCCTTTTAGGTACCTAGCATCTCATTGTATCAATTCTAAAAAACAGGCATGGCTCAAAGAACTCCTTGCCTTATTGTAAGCATGAGTCCAAGTACTTTCATTGTTTAGCAAGGAGTTTTCTCCCCTAAAGCAGTCTTAAGTATGGGTGGAGTAGAGGTCCTCCTATAGCAAGGATTTTTCTGCCCTAAAGCAGTCTTAATTACGGGTGGAGTAGAGGTCCTCCCATTTCTGATCCTGGCGAGTTCTCACATCAAAATGGGGAATGTTTCCCAGTAGGGAATTTGTTCCAATGGCGGATTCCTCAATGTGGAAATTTTTAACATTCACAAGTCTGAGAAATTTCAAGATTTACAGTGCTCCTTGATATTTAAATTGTATCTTTCTAGCTACTTGCAGTATTTTTTCCTTAGGTTGGAAGTTCTTGAATTTGGCAATTACATTCCTGGGGGTTGTCTTTTGAGGATTTAATGCAGAGGGTGATCTATGGACTCTTTCAATATCTATTTTGCCCTCTTGTTCAAAAATATCAGGGCAATTTTCTTGGATAATTTCTTGTAGTATGTTGTCAAGGCCTCTATTTTTTCCCACGTTTTCTCATAGGACAATGTTTTTCAAATTGTCTTTCCTAGATCTGTTCTCCGGGTCTCTCATCTTCTTAATGAGATATTTCATGTTTCCTTCTATTTTTTCATTCTTTTGACTTTGCTTTATTAATTCTTACTGTCTTGTGAGATCATTAGTTTCTAATTGCCCAATTCTAGTCTTTAAAGACTGGTTTTCTACTATGATCTTTTGATTTTCCTTTTGGGTTTGTTCTATCCTGTTTTTCATGGCTTCCAGCAGGTCAGTTCTGGTCTCCAATTTGCTCATCATTTCATGTGATTTCTGGGTTTCTTTTTCCAAGTGGGAAATTCCATCTTTTAAGCTGTTATTTTCTTTTTTAATTACTTGCATTTCTATTTCCCAGTTTTCTTGCCAAGTTTCTTCTATTTTTCTTACTTGGTTCATGAATTCCTTTTTGAATTCCTCAAGAGATTGTGATCAATTTCCATTTTTTTGAAAGTTTGGATGTGTTTGCTCATTTATCACTCTCTGCTGTCATTCCTGTACTCTACTGTTTTTCACCATAGAAGTTATCCAATGTCAGAGACTTTTTATTATCTTTTTTTTTTTTTAATAGTTGTAGATTGTATATCTTGGGTGTTGGTGGCCATTGCTGCATTAGTTTTTTCTTTCCTTTCCAGCCAGAAGTCTGAGTGAGGAGGACAGGTAACTCTCTGTGTATCCAACTACAGAGCAGTTTTTGCCCTGAGACTATTTTACTAGTCTCTGTTACATCTGTTGGGGGCAGCCCCTCTCTGCCCTATCTCTGAGCCCAAGCTCCACATTCCTCAGCCTCTGTGGGTCCCAAGTCTTGCTGCCCTCAGAGGTAAGTCTGTGGTGCCCTCAGTCAGACCCCGAGAATTTAGACATTGTTCCAAACCTCAATCTGACTCTAGTGCTGTAGCTGGAGTGGGGGTGGGGTGATCAGCTCATGCTTTTGTAGGTGTAATTTTACCCTCTTATAACATAGAAATGCCCAAACCCTGTCTAGCTCCAAGGCTGTGCCCTATAGTAGAGTCTCTTAGCTCATCTGATTTTGATTTTTATCCTTTTGAGGTGCTTTATATTGGTCAATTGTGAGGAGAAGAAGACCCTTGCTTCTATTCTGTGGTCATCTTAACCCAGAAGTCTCCTGGGAATTATTATAGTAGTATTTTGTACTGAAAGAAACTAAAATTGATTTATAAAAAACAAATGTATACATCTTTATATTTAGAAAACAAAATGACCATTTACCTAAAAATAATAAGACCTCACATTTTATACCATTTAAAATGTGTCTTCATTGTCTAATTTGATCTTCACAACAACCCCAAGGTTAGTAGGTATTATTATCCTCATTTTAAATATGAGGAAAGTAAGGCTCAAGGGAGGGTTTCAATAGCTTACCTAATCACTGGCAAACAAAGGAGCTGGGATTCCAACTTCTGACTGAAACATTCCTTTCTCTAACCCAACTTTGTCTGGCCTAGTGGCATAACATAAAAGAGAAGACATTTTTGGAAAGAAATATGGACTTTTGGTTGTCTTCATGAAACAGTAAACTCTCTAGATGAGCCCCAGTTAGTTTATGCTTTGTATTAGCTGATGAAAACTTAAAGCAAAGACTTCTCACTCTTAATAGATCTGTCATACTGAAGTACGTTATCCTGCATTAATACTGATATTTCCATAGGGTCAAGTTCCTAATAACATACTTGTGTCTTGATATTTAGATCAGGAATTTTTTTTGAGGCTGTTTTTTTTTTGTCTTGCCCAGGCTAGAAGAACAATCGTCATGCATGGACCCAATCCTCAATATGGGGCTTTTGTCCCATTCCATTTCTGACCTAGATTGTTTACCCCTCCCTAGGAAGCCAGGTATATCCTTACCTATTCTCCCTGCTCCCAGGGGCTCATCATATTAATACTGGATTTAGCATGGAAAATTGATAGGCTTTAGTCCTACTATAGTTCAGATTTCCCAAATTCAAACTATCCATCAGTTTCAGCCTTCCTCAGGAGCAGGGATTATAGGTGTGAGTTACCCCACCTGACTACATCGTGGCATTTTCCAATCAATATTCATTTTTTATTGGTCTGTGGACCCTGTTAGAGTCCTGATGAACATTAGCTCTATTATATACTGAATTAACTTGGGCACATACCCCTAGGCTCTGTTTTTCAGCCTCCTCACCTTTAAAATGAGGGTGTTTAAACTAAATCATCTCTGTGGCTCCTTCCATCAGTAAATCTTATAGTCTTATAAAGTACTTATTCCTGCCCTCAGAGAGCTTACAGTGTGATAGGGAGCTAAAAAGCATGGACTGATTTTTAAAAAGACATAATAAACTGTGAATAGGTACCAAAAAAGTAATAAGTCCCGAGAAGGAACTGGGCCTTTTTTCCCACTGGAGTAATTGATAAAAACTTTATTGGTGAGTTAACATTTGAAATGGAAGGAAAGGAAGAAAGCTTCTCTTACACATTTACTGTGTGGCCAGCCTAAACTCTGGGCATACAAATATAGACAAAATGAATATAAGTTCTAACCCTTAAAGAAGCTTACATTCTAATGGGTGATGAGAACACAGAAGGGAACCAAACAGCTTGGTGTAGTTGGAGAAGGGACCATAGTTTTGAAGTTCAGAAGTTAGAAGCAGAGGTGAAAAGGAGATGAAGGTTGGCTGGCCTGGGCCTCTCCACAAAAAGGAGGCCTTAGGGAGAATTCACTGATGAGATAAACAGGCTAGCCTGGCAGAGGACTACTCCAAGGTCACAAGACCATAGAGATGATTGGATGTTCCAGGATAAGACAACTTAGGCATGGTGGGAAGCCTAAAAGTCTGGACCAGAGCCAGGAGGGAAATGAAACTCCAATAGGAACTTCAATGCAATATGCCAAAGTGCCTTCTGAATAACCAAAGTTTAGATGACCTTTCCAATCATTTTTAGCACTAAATATGCTTTATATCTTCTTAGACAACTGGCGTTCTTTATGATATAGAACAAATGAATTATACTTATGATCCAACAATGCAGGATACTTCTATGCTTTGAATGTCGACTGGGATTCTGCCTCAATGATGTGAATTGCCCCATCTGCCAGTGAAAGTAGTAAACCATCTGTGGCTTCTCAACCTGTGTGACTTTTGTCTTAGGCCTCCATATTATGGAGGCTTTCTACTAAATCTCTTAATGTTGTTGGGATGATGGTGGAGTATACTGGCTGTCCATTAGTTACCCTTTGCTCTCAATACATGAGCAGTCCATCTTCTTTTCCAGATGTCCATCTCTCCAATGACCTCCTCCTGGGCAATTTCTGGCTCATTGTACCCTATAGCCTGCTCATATCAAATGTGTGTCTCTCCATTGCTCTTTGGGTGACCTTAACTTCAGGACTTAGAAAACTTCAGTGGAAGAATATTATTGATAAAAAGATGAGCTTTTCTTTCAAGGAGAAACTTGGAGGCAATTAAAAACTCTTTATAATAGTTGTCATAATATTAGTGATGGTAGCAAATGCCTCTTATTTTTTTTTTAAGGTTCTGAACTAAGAATATTTGTTCAGTTTCCCTTCTCTGCTGGGCCCAACCAAAGTGGAGAATGGGGCAGCTTGGATATAATGCGTCTGTGGGAACCTCTGGCAAGGCCTAATTTGGAGGAGAAATGCTTTCTCTTCGCCTTCTTCTCAGCAGGAATCCAGACTCCCTGAGTATATGGAAATGTGTTTCCTTACAGAGTACATTCCCCCTGCAGAGTCCAACTTTCCTCAAACTTGACCCTCTGTTTTGTTTGGAAAATTGGTGGTGGTGGTGGGGATGGGAGAGGAAATGCAGCCTATAGTGTGGAAGCTACTTTTTTTTTTCAACAAGAAAAGGCAAAATGAAAAACATACTCAAAAGGAGAGTGAAGGAAGGTATGAGTCATAAACCTATTTAGGAAAAGCTGGGGACAAACTAGGCTAGTGTTGAAATTAAGGAGACCATTTTTGTGAGAAGATTGTTAAGGTTAGCAATTGGTCAAATGTGTGTATGGACACACACACATGCACATATACACACATAGTAGAACAGGAATTTAAAGGAAGGAATATCTTGTTGAAACTCATCAAAAGAGCATCAAATTCAAAATGAACTAAATAAAGAATTCCTTTCTCATAGTAAGTACTATACTATATGGTTTTTGAAAGAAGACTTGAGAATGAGCAGCCAAAAAGGTAGAAGACTCAAAAGAGAGCAGTGTCCCACAATCTCAGGAGAAGAGAACATCCAGGGCGAGGAAGAGGTCAGCAGTGCCCAGTGCTTGCTGAGAGGCCAAGAAGGATGAGGCGTGAGAAAATGTCCTTGGATTTGGCAGTTAAATGATTCTTTGAAAAGAACAGTTTGAGTTGAGTGATGAGGTCAGGACTCAGATTGCAAGGGTGTAAGCTCCTTGAGGGTGGGGAATTTTTTGTCTTTGAATCCTCAGAACCTAGCAGAGTACCTGGCACATAATAGGTGCTTAATAAATACACTCTTCTTAGTCATGCTATCCATTTTGAGCCTGACCATGCTCCCTGAGGACCTAATGTAGCGTTCCAGTTATAGTCTCAGCTCAGCTGGGTGAAGGACCATTAGGGGATGAAGTCCTCCTGGCTCATGGAGTCTCTGTTTTTTTCCTTTGGTAGTCTTACATGAACTATGTTTGACAGTGCTCTCCTGGTTCATCCCACTGGCTATCTCCAGATGTGACTCTATTAGGTGGAAAGGGAGGAATTTCCCCCCCTCTTTTAGCTGGAATTCTTTGCTGAAGTATCACTTCTTCCTCTTCATGCCTGACATCAAGCTCTTTGGAACACAAAATAGGCCCAACTAAACAGTGCCTGCCTGCCGGCTTTTTTTTTTCTTAACTTTCACTTTCTGTTTATCAGGGGTAATATCTCTATCAAAAGTCTCTCTCTGATTTAGAACTGGAAATTCCTTATGGCTTCTTGCCTTTTATCTGATTGTTAAGCTACACTTAATGAACACCATCTTATTGTCTGCTGTCTGAACAATGTGCCAAGGACCCTTTGGGTTTGAGGACCATTTCCTAAACTCAGGATTCTTTTTGTGGTGCCCACAAATTAATGTAAGGGGAGACAGAGGGAGATGGGAAGGCATAGAAATAAGATGCAACTTGAAGGAGGGAGTAGAAGTAGGAAAATGCCACTGTTTGTTTTCCTTCTTCCTGATAACATCTAGGCTCCATTTCTATCTTTAACACACACACACACACACACACACACACACACACACACACACACACACACACCAATAAGGCAACCTCCAATTGAGTCTTTTGTACAGCCACCTGAAAGGGTTTCTCTTTCTATAAATCCCTGACAAGTGGTCTTCTAGCCTTAGTCTGAAGATCTCTAGGGTCTAGAACCATGGTGGCAAACCTATGGAATGCATGCCAGAGAGGGCATGCAGAGCCCTCTCTGTGGACATGCATGCCATTGCCTGACAGCATTGGTTACTAGAAAACCAGAGTGACTTGGGGCTGAATTGGTCCCTTCCCTTCCTCCTCTTCAGCATGCCTGAGGATCTTTTTTCACTTCACCCATCCCTCTGCCCAGCAGCCCAGTGGGAAAGCTTCTTCCCTCCCCTATCTGGGATAAAGGGGGGGGTGGGAATTTGGTCTCTAGGTGGGGTGGGACATGACACTCAGTCTCTAAAAGGTTCTCCATCACTGGTCTAGGACCATACTACCTCCCAAAGGAGTTCACTCTATTATCAAACAACTCTAATTCTTAGGAAATTCCTCCTTATATTGAGCTGAATTCTATCTCCCTGTAATTTCTATGCATTAGCATTAATTCTCCCCCTCTGAATCATAAGCTCATAGATTTAGAGCCAGAAAGGACTCTCAAGGCTACCTAATCTAAACACCTTATTTTGTAGCTGAGTAAAGGAAAGCTCAGAGAGATTATGTGATTTGCACAGGTTGCACAGGGAAGCATCAGTTTAGCAAAATATGTAAAAATATTCCTCCTATAAGACAAATATAAATCAAATATTTGGATACTGCAACCATGTTCTTCAAACTTTTTTCATTTTCTTTCAACTTCTCTAACAGGAATGAAAATTCCATTATCATTTTTGTTTCTCTCCTCTGAACCTGTTCCAGTTTATCAGAAGTATGGTGGCGTCTTTGGTCTGAATCTGGCATTCCAAACTCAGCACTTGCAATAGTATAAAAATCATCATCTTCTCCCATATATCAGGGTTTGTATCTTACTGACTTCTCTATCTGTATTAATGGCATTATCTTTTTTTTCTAGTTTTCAGTCTGAACAACTTAAAGTCATCTTAACCTTTCCTTTTCCTTAATCTCTAACAAGTGACCAAGTTGTCTTGATTCTCCTTCAGCAGCACCTCTTGCCTCCATTCCCTCCATTCCCTCCTTTCCAATCCTTCACTGTAGCAGAGACTACTCTTATTTACTATATTATTCTTTTTCCCCCTTTGCCCCTAACTAGTGTTGTTACCTCTCCTTTGCTAGTTTCTCCTCTTTCTGGTTCTCCTCCAGGCATGGATATTCCTGACAAGGTTAATAGTTTTCCTAAAGCACACATAGATTGAAATCATGTCTGGATGGGGTGAGGATAATTGTCATATAAATTGAGCTTTAAACATGTTAATGTTTGTACTAAATATTTATGGAGGCTATGAAATATGTATATATACCTGACATACCTGATATCATTTTGAGATTGGAGGAATCTGTGGGGAGAGATGAAAGACTGGTGACTTAGTGACTCTAGGAGGAAGGAATTAGCTATGAAATGAGATATGGCAGCTTTCAGAGGGAGTTCAAAAAGGGGTGGAGATGTGAAGAGTAAAGAGGAAGTTGTTTGAAACTAGATCAGAGTCCAGGATAAGCAGGATGAATGACACAAGGAGTGGTCATTTGAGCCCAAGAAAACTGGAAAGAGAAACTTGATGAAAAGACATTGGGAGGACCAGGGTAACTTCACCCATTGTATTTGATGAGGCAAGAAGGGGACTCTCTGGTGCCAGCAGTGTTAATCTGGAACCCAGAGGCGGTCCTGGAGAACCTGTCCAAAAAGGACATTGCTTTCTGAGTGATCAAGGGAATCACAGGAAAAGAGCTTTGGCTTGAAAAAGGGGGAGCAAACAAAGAAAGAGAACTAAGATGAATAAATGAATGAGCAAGCCTTTATATTAAGAGCTATGTGCCAGACACTTTAGGGGGTCATAGATCAAAGATCTAAAAGTAGAAAGGACCTCAGGAAGAAGAGTTAGTGATAATTATTAAGAACCAGATAAATGAATATGAAATGTCTAGCTAGCTTAAATAATATTTTGTCATTCAGTCATTTTTCAGTTATGTTCAGCTTTCTCTAATGCCATTTGGAGTTTTCTTGGCAAAGATAATGGAATGATTTGCCACTTCTTCTCCAGTTCACTTCATAGATGAGGAAACTGAGGCAAATAGAGTTAAGTGGCTTAACCAGCTTCACCTAGTTAAGAAAGTGTCTGGGGCTGAATTTGAAGTCAGGAAGATAGAGCCCAGGGCTCTATTCAGTGTCACCCAAGTGTCCTCAAATAATTCTAGGTACCTTTAATTATTGGGTTTCCTTTTTCTTTCAGGCTTGTGTTTTCATTTGTATAGGTGTGTGTTTCTAATGAGGAATTCTTTTTTAGGGAGTTGGATAGGAAGATGGAGAGGTTAAGTAATTTGCCCTTGCTCACACCACTAGTATGTGTAAGAGGTCAAACTTGAACCTGGGTCTTCCTGACTCCTACCTCAGCTCTCTGTCCATTACTTGGCACTGCATCTTTCCTTCAGATGCTGAAACCTGTAATGGCTAATTCCTGAAATAGGAGCAGTAAGGGGAGTGGAGAACTAAAAGCTTTGCTTACTTCAGAATGTAGTCCAAGCATGACCTAGAAGTCCAAGGACAACCTAGAAGCCTATGAAGCAAGAAAACTTCATGGTTTCTGTGAATCTGGGGGGTACACTGGAAAAGAGTCTTGGAATTCGGGATGAGAAGACATGTATTTTCCCTCATTTGGGAAATGAGGGAGTTGGAAGAGTTGACCATGAGGTCCCTTCCAGGTCCAGACATAAATCTAAGTTCTGCCTGTTACTTCTTGTGTGATTTTGGGTAAATTACACAATCTTTTCTGCAAGGAGGGATGGGGTTGGACTAGACAAATTCCAAAATTCCCTCCAGTTCTGTTATATTGTGGGTCATGATGACCTAGTTGTATACCAAGAGAATGTCTGTGTAATGCCCATATACCAGTGGGTACCTCTTTGAGGTCACATCAACTAAAGGCTGAAGTGGTAAAGGCAGGCAAGAAGAATTTGGATGGACCTCAGCATCTTTCCAGAAGTTTTATATTATAGAATTATCAGAAATTAGTTGATTAGATACTTTATCAGATCAAATTTCCTACCGTGTAAATTCTTTCATAGAAATTATCAAGCAGATATCTTCAATAAGCCTGTTGAACTTTCTATTTAGGTCTTCTATGGTAGCAAGAGAAAATACTGCTTCCAGTAGCCAAAGATTCTCTTTCTCTTTCTCTCTTTCTTTCCTTCCTCCTTTCTTTCTTTCTTTCTTTCTTTCTTTCTTTCTTTCTTTCTTTCTTTCTTTCTTTCTTTCTTTCTTTCTTTCTTTCTTTCTTTCTTTCTTTCTTTCTTTCTTTCTTTCTTTCTTTCTTTCTTTCTTTCTTTCTTTCTTTCTTTCTTTCTTTCTTTCTTTCTTTCTTCTCCTTTCTTTCTTTCTTTCTTTCTTTCTTTCTTTCTTTCTTTCTTTCTTTCTTTCTTTCTTTCTTTCTTTCTTTCTTTCTTTCTTTCTTTCTTTCTTTCTTTCTTTCTTTCTTTCTTTCTTTCTTTCTTTCTTTCTTTCTTTCTTTCTTTCTTTCTTTCTTTCTTTCTTTCTTTCTTTCTTTCTTTCTTTTTCTTCCTTCCTTCCTTCCTTCCTTCTTTCCTTCCTTCCTTCCTTCCTTCCTTCCTTCCTTCCTTCCTTCCTTCCTTCCTTCCTTCCTTCCTTCCTTCCTTCCTTCCTTCCTTCCTTCCTTCCTTCCTTCCTTCCTTCCTTCCTTCCTTCCTTCCTTCCTTCCTTCCTTCCTTCCTTCCTTCTTTCCTTCCTTCCTTTCTCCCAGAGACATTTTTTCAGTGCACATTGTAGCTTGACTTGAACAGAGTCCCATATAAAAGTGTTTCATCTTCATTCCTCTTTTGATGGCAAATTGCAATTAATAATGTTGATGTTTTTAGTTAATCTGTTTCTAGGTCATCTCTTTTTAAATCAACAGAAACCAACTGACAATAATACATTGAAGTCTGCCCCACTGAATCAAGAGTGTAACTTGATCAGAATATTACTGAGTCTGCCTGCCCACAGGTAGAAATATTTAGGGCTATCATTATCCCTTACAGGAATCTGGGCAAACAACTTGTTTTGGTGAAAGTTGAAAGCCTGATCACACAGCAAAAATTCACAGCTATCTGAAAACAAAACTTGATTTCTTTCCCTGTACCACCCCTCCTCTTCCTGCCCTTTCCAGTTGTATTGAGGCTTTGTCTGTACAAAATAGAATGAAAGGACCAGCAGAAGCCAGGGTTGTTTTCCTCATAGAACCAAAGTGTTTAGAGAGAGGCCTGGAACCTTTTATATTTGGAAATCTGTGGAGGCAGGTCAAAGTCAAGGCCATGGGAGAAGTACTTGAGAGTTTGGATGCTCTCCCTGACCTCATAGCTTCTCTCCCCACAACTTCTTTCTCCTTCCCCAAAAAGCATTCCTGGAGTTATTATATAGTATCAGAGGGTATAGTAAGAAAATGAGGCTTCTATATTGATATGTGCCAGATTGAAGTCTTAAGACTGGTGAGGTAATTTTAATTGTCTAATATAAAGCTTGGATCTGGAGTTCCTCACATTATAGTAAAGTACCTCCATTAAAGTCTTTCTTTGATGTTTCTTTGGGACTTGGAGGGGATGGTGGCACATTTTGCCAAGCTTCAAAAGCTCTGATAACAGGACTGGGGATGGGAGATTATTTAAGGACCAGCCTATCTCAGTTCAACAAAAGACTCAGAAATGGAAGTATAATCAACCTGATGATGAAGGCTTTAGTTGTAATAATTCATGAAACTGTCATTGACTAAAGTTTTAGAAAAAATTTTGTCTCCATTGAGAGAGGGAATACCCACCCCAGTGGAATGTTAAATTTTGGGGTGTGTTTTCTTATGTAGTAAAACAGATTTTATATTCTAAAGGATTGAAGGGATTATAATTGGAAACTTGGGCCCAGAGAGTTTAAGGGAAAAGTAAAGTGGGCAACAAGTGGCACAATGGATAGAGTGCTGGACCTTGAGTTAGGCAGACTCATCTTCTTTCTTAACATACCTTCTCATGTGAGATAATTTACCCTCAACTATTTCCTTTTCTCTTTTCCCAGGGTATTTCTTTTTTTTCCCCTTTTATACATTATTTTATTTGGTCATTTTCAAACATTATTCATTAGAAACAAAGATCATTTTCTTTTCCTCCCCTCCCCCCATTGGCAATGCGTGATTCCTCTGGGTATCTCATGTGTCCTCGATCCGAATTAATTTCCATGTTATTGGTATTTGCATTGGGGTGTTCATTTAGAGTCTCTCCTCAATCATATCCCCTCCACTCCTGTGGGAAAGCTGTTGCCTTTCCTTGGTGTTTTTACTCCCACCGTTTGTCCTCTGCTTGTGGGTAGTGTTTTTTATCCTTGATCCCTGCAGATTGTTCAGGGACATTGCATTGACACTAATGGAGAAGTCCATTACATTTGATTGTACCACAGTGTATCAGTCTCTGTGTACAATGTTCTCCTGGTTCTGCTCCTTTCGCTCTGCATTACTTCCTGGAGGTTATTCCAGTCATGGAATTCCTTCAGTTCGTTATTCCTTTGAGCACAATAGTATTCCATCACCATCATATACCACAATTTGTTCAGCCATTCTCCAATTGAAGGGCATCCCCTCATTTTCCAATTTTTTGCCATCACAAAGAGCGCAGCTATGAATATTTTTGTACAAGTCTTTTTCCTTATTATCTCTTTGGGATACAAACCCAGCAGTGCTATGGCTGGGTCAAAGGGCAGACAGTCTTTTATCACCCTTTGGGCATAGTTCCAAATTGCCCTCCAGAATGGTTGGATCAATTCACAATTCCACCAGCAATGAATTAATGTCCCTATGTTGCCACATCCCCTCCAGCATTCATGACTTTCCTTTGCTGTTATATTAGCCAATCTGCTAGGTGTGAGGTGATACCTCAGAGTTGTTTTGATTTGCATCTCTCTGATTATAAGCGATTTAGAAGATGTTTTCATGTGCTTATTAAGAGTTTTAATTTCTTTATCTGAAAATTGCCTATTCATGCCCCTTGCCCATTTATCAATTGGAGAATGGCTTGATTTTTTGTACAATTGATTTAGGTCTTTGTAAATTTGAGTAATTAGACCTTTGTCAGAGGTTTTTGTAATGAAGATTGTTTCCCAATTTGTTTCTTCCCTTCTAATTTTGAATGAATTAGTTTTGTTTGTGCAAAAGCTTTTTAATTTGATGTAGTCAAAATTATTGATTTTACATTTTGTGATTTTTTTCTAGCTCATGCTTGGTTTTAAAATCTTTCCCTTCCCAACGGTCTGACATGTATACTATTCTGTGTTCACCTAATTTACTTATAGTTTCCTTCTTTATGTTCAAGTCATTCACCCATTCTGAGTTTATCTTGGTGTAGGGTGTGAGGTGTTGATCCAAACCTAATATCTCCCACACTGTCTTCCAATTTTCCCAGCAGTTTTTTTTTTATCAAATAGTGGATTTTTGTCCCAAAAGCTGAGATCTTTGGGTTTGTCATAGACTGTCTTGCTGAGGCCAGGGTATTTCTTTTTTATTATCTTTTGGTTTTTTAAAAAAAATTCCATCCCTTCATATTTAACTTACTCCTTGCTCCAATGAATATTTTCCTATTCATTGTCCTAATAGTGAGAAAGTTCTTAAGGATCTTCAGTACCTTAAGTTTCAAGTACTTTTGGTATCTTAAGTACTTGATGTATCACATCACCCAAATATCTTAGTTATCTCTTTCTTATTATCAATGTAATCAATTTAACTCCCTTGTTACTCTTTATTACCGTAAAGTATCTTAAGCATTCTAGTTATCACTTTCTCATGCAGGGATATAATTAATTTATCCCACTCATTCCCTTGATGTTTTTTTTTTCTATTTACCTTTTTCTATTTCCTTTGGGTTTTAAATTTGCTCATAGAATTTTTTTTTTTTTGCTCTGGTCATTTCATCAGGAATTTCCAGAAATATTCTATTCCATTAAAGAGCCATTTCTTCCCCTGGAGTATTATGTTCAGTTTCCCTGGGCAGGTGATTTTTTTCTTGTAGTCCTCGATCCTTTGTCTTACAGAATGTAATTTTCCATGTCTTCTAATTATTTAGTGTAGAAGTTGCTAGATCCTGAGTTATCTTGACTGTGGTACATCAATATTTGTATTGTTTTGTTTTTCTGGTTGCTTCTAATATTCTCTTGTTGGCTTAGGACTTCAGGAATTTGACTATAATAGTCCTGGGGATTTTTAAATTTGGGATTTCTTTCAGGAAGTGATTGGTAGATCTTTCCATTTCTGTTTTCCCCTCTTGTTCAAGAATAGCAGGGAGGAGGGGGCACTAGGTAGCTCAGTGGATTGAGAGCCAGCCCTAGAGATGGTAGGTCCTAGGTTCAAATCTGGCCTCAGATACTTCCCAGCTGTGTGACTCTGGGCAAGTCACTTGACCCCCATTGCCTAGCCCTTACCACTCTTCTGCCTTGGAGCCAATACACAGTATGGACTCTAAGACCGAAGGTAAGGGTTTAAAAAAAAAAAAGAATAGCCGGGCAATTTTTCCTGTGGATTTCTTGCAATATGATTGTCATGTTCTTTCTTTGATCATGACTTTCAGGCAATCCAATGATTCTTAGATTCTCTCTCCAGGATCTATTTTCCGTATCAGTTATTTTTCAAGTGAGAAATTTCAGATTTTCTTCTTTTTTCTTCTTTTTTCTTCTTTTGAATTTGTTTTGTTTTTTCTTGCTGTCTTATGAATCATTAGCTTCCATTTGTTCAATTCTAATTTTTAAGAAGCCATTTTCTTCTTTGAGGCTTTGTACTTCATTTCTTAGGGAGTAATTTTTCTATTTGAAGTATTCTATTTCCTTTTTAAGAAATGCTTTCTTCAGTAAGTTTTTGTTTTAAGCTGATTATTTTCTATCATTTCCTTTTCTATTTTTTTAAGTCTCTCATTGTTTATTTTTTTTATCCTTTTTAGGAAATTGAGTAAGAGTTCCTTTTGGATTTGACATCCTTTCCCATTTTATTTTGAGACTTCATAAGTTTTCATTTTTTTTATTGTCCTCTTCTAAGCTTGCCTTATGGTCATCTCTTTTGCTGAAATGTTTTATAGTATTTAGCTTTTTCTCTTTCTTTTGCTCATTCTGTGGTTATTTTTTCCCTTGAATGTTTTGTATATGTTGAAGCTTAGTTCCATCCCTGGAGTAGAGAAAGTATGTCCTGCTTTTTAGTGGGTTTGTGGTCCACTAAACTGTCTCAGTCCCAGATTGAGTACCCTGCAGAGGCAGCCTGATTGACCTACTGTGTGGAGGTTTGCAACTATTCAGTTCAACTGGCTTGAGATGGATTCTGCCCAATCCCACCAAGGCAGGGCCTTGCTGGGCTGAGTTCCTCCTGCCACTGCCCCAGTTGGGTAATGCCTAGCCTCTGTTACAATTGGACCATTGTAAAGATTAAAATTTATGGAATATGGGAGACTGAGGCAGGTAGAAATTAGTTTCTCTCTGCAAGGAGTATTATATTTTTTAGAGGTTTATTAAAGTTAAGGATTAAAAGAAAATACAGGATAAGAAAAAACATGTGTCTAGGCCAGAGGCCTAGACCTCACCTACATTATGGAAAGAGCTGTGTCTGCTCCAAAACGGAAGTCCAAAAAAGCCAAGACCTCTCAAAAGCCTTTGAATCAACTTAAATACCTTCTCCATCTCGGCCCAGGTGAGATTACAAGGCATTCTGGGGAAGTGGAGCAAAGGCTCATGGGGATTGTAGTCCTGTATTCGAGTCTATTTTTTACACCATGCAGGGCTACTTCCTTCCCATTGATGCTTGTTCTGTATTGCATTGACTTCTGTTCTACCCTGACAAGGCTAGACCAAGCTGGCTGTGCTTGTTCCTCTGCCACTTGTGCCATATTGTGTCTAAATTCTGCTAAAACTTGTTCAGCACTCTCTCCTCATACTACAACAAGATGAGTCCTTCATACTGTCTCTCCCCATTATTCTGAGCAGGAGGATTTTTTACCCCTTGTTTGGTTGGTTCTACTGCTCCAGTATTTGTTTTGAGGCATTTTTGTTCTTCTGTGGTTATTTAGAGGGTGGCTAGAGGGTTCTGAATATTTCTTACTTTACCATCTTGACAACCAGAAGTCAGAAAACTCATCTTCTTGAGTTCAAATAGGATCTCCAACACCTACTAGCTAGCTGAGTCTGAGCAAGTAACTTAACACCATATGCCTCACTTTCCTCATCTGTAAAATTAGCTAGAGAAAAAAATGGCAAACCATTTTAGTATCTTAGCTTCACCTCTCAGGACTCTGAGCATCTCTCTAAGACTGTAGATTGCAGGGAAGATGGCAACCTACATTGGAACAAGGAGTATCTTTACCTGGGAGCCTTTTCTACCACAGAAGCCCCAAGTCTAGTCTCTATCCTTCACCTGTCTACATAGTATTGGAGTAAAAATAAACTGTAAATCTATGATTGATAACTCCTCCTTCTCAACTGTACGCATGATAATAGTACCCCTTCTTGCTGCAGACAAAAGTCATTTCATGAATATGATTTGCTAAGTGATATGTCAGTTCTTGTGGAGGGTGGGATGAGCAACGAACTAAGAGTTCAAGAACTTAGAGATTCACATCCATTTCTGATCTATCATTTATTAACTATGTGACTTCACATGGGTCATCTGAATTTTTTAGAGACTCAGTTTCTTCATGTGTCAATGGAAAAAAATTAATTGTGCTAATTGCATGGAGATCAAATGAGATTAATGCAGGTTTCTAAGGTTTGTAAACCTTAAAAACTATATAGATGTAAGCTATTATTATTGAAAGTAAATTTGAGTTTGGGGTGTGTCTGCTAATTTTTCAATGAGCTAGCTAGGATTATAGTTGACATTTAATACAATTTTTATGTTTACCAAGAGCTTTATATACACTGCTTCATTTGATCCTCACAATAGTCCGGAAAGGTAGGAGCTGTTAATATCCCTATTATTCAGATCAGGAAACTGAGGTTTATAGAGGTTAAGTGACTCATGCAAGGTCCCATAATTAGTAAGTGCTTCCAGCAGGATTAGAATCTAGTTCTACCTGACTTTAACCTTTAGACCTCCACCTTTTAAAATCTCTAGCACCACCTCTTTTTTGTGTGTGTAGATGACATAGACGCGAGAAATATCATGCATAATCAGTTTTGCTGGGATGAGGAATGTACAGTAGGGGATAATGTAAAACAGTGCCCCAAAAGTCTTACTGTAGTTTTAAATATTAATAAATTCAGAAGTATGAAAGCTCCAAACTTTAAAAAATGATTTGAAAGTCTAATCATTTAAATTTCTTTTACACTTGCATAGTTTTTGTAATTTTTAATGTTAATATTTTAATTTTAATAAGATGAGACATCTCATCATTATATTACGCATGGATCATCATTATACATATACATTATTATGCATATGCAAAGATTTCTGAATACCATTTTCTCAGACCATTGGATAGGTAGAGAATGTCCTCTGCTTGTCCACGTTGGTCCCCTCATCTAATCCAATTGGAATTTTTCTTCTGGAGAAGGGTATTATCAAAACTGTCATGTATACATCCAAACCTTGTTCTTTAAATGATCTTAAGTCTAGGACTAAAATCCAATCCTTTTAGTCAGTGAGCAGCAGCTTCCAAAAGTTTTTACAAAATGTGAAAGTCAACTAGAGTGATGTACAGACATTGCTTATGTTGCATTTTAATAAGAAATATATCAATATTTTATATTTTCAATAAACTTTTAAATGTTTTTTTATGTTTGTAAATTTAATACACCTTTTTAGCAATTTTTAAAGAAGTTTAATTTTCAGTTCCAAATTCTCTCCTTCTCTTTGTCCCCTCTTGCATCCATTGAGATGACAAAAAATCTGACACTCCTTATATATGTGGGGCAGTGAGGTGGTACAGTGGATAGAGTGCCAGGCAGGCCTAGAATTGGGAAGATCTAAGTTCAAAGCTGACCTCAGACATTTACTAGTTCTATGACCTAAGAGGTGGTATTAGAGCTTGGGGGAGAGGCTAGATATGAGAAGGGTAGACTATGTAGATATGAGAGTCATTTGCAAAGAGGTGATAACTGAATCCTGTATGATTGGTTGAAATCAAGTTGGAATTTGTGACTAAGTTGAGTATAATTTGCTTATCTGTAGTCAGCTTTTATTTTTGTTGAAATCCCATAGGATTTGATTTAATTTGACAACTGTTTATTAAGCACTATTATATTTCAACCAATCAACAATCATTTAGGAAGCACCTACAATAAACTAAGCATTATGCTAAATGCTAGATATTAATATACAGAAGGAAATAATTCCATTTTGCATATGTTTACATTCTAATGGGAAAGAGAAGTTCATAATGAAAGACATATGGAATAAATGTAAATAAGTACTAAATATTTAAATATAAAGTCAGTTGGTAGAGAGAGTGTTTACTAACAATTCAGGTTATCAGGAAATGCTTCATGTAGAAGATGATGCTTGAGCTACATCTTGAAGGAAAAGAGTAATTGTATTAGGCAGAAGTCAGAAGAGAGTGCATCCCAGGCATGAGGGACAGCATTGAATAGGACGTTTTGTTAGGTGCCAGATACAGAAACAACAAAGAGAAATAGCCCCTCTCCTCAAGGAGTTTATATTCTATTGGAATACTACAATAGATAAATATAATTCAAGGACATTAGAGCAAGAAGAGATCACTAATAACTTGGGAGAGCAGGGAAGGTTCATGAAGTAAATGCCACAAAGCACCTGAGCTCAGCTTTAAAGAAAATTCAGGATTATAGTAGACATAGAAGAAGGTGTGCCTTCTGGTCATGGATCATGGTTGGGTGACATGCTTAGTTTGAAGAGTTAGTTGTACTGTTGAGAGTTATGCTGACTTGATGACTCTATTGTTCCCAAACCTGCTTGTCCATCCATGTGGAGGGAGGCATTATCCAGTCTACAAGCAGATTTTTGTGTTTGTTAATCAACCTGTTAATCAACACCAAAGGGCAATGGGGAAGGAGCTGAGATGGTCCACCCTTATTTGTTGAGATGGGTCTCTCCAAATTGTCTTTTTCTATCACAAAAGTTATCAATAAGAGCTGGCTCAGTCTTCAATCCTTTGCTGATCTCTAGTGATCAGCTTATCAATGCTTTGATATATTCCTTGATGTATTTTTAAAAAAATAAACTTTTAATTCTCTTTTTCCTGAGTTTTGCCTCATTAATTGTGAACTTTTAAAATCACTCCACCCTACTCAGACAGTGCCTTAGGGGAAGATAAAGTTGTAAACTCCTGATTGAACATTTCGGCCTAGGCCTTTTTCTACTGCTTGGCTCAGCCTGAGCCAGAGCAGTTTAAATTAATTTTCTCTCTCTTTTTCTCTTTCTCTCTCTCCATCCCTTAATTCCTTTTTTCTTTATTAATTAAAATCTCCATAAATTCCAGCTGACTTGGATATTTTCATATTTGGGAATTTACCATGGTGACCACTCATTTAGATTTTAAGTCAAAACACTAAAATTATCCTTACAGTTTTGGCGTTTACATAATCAGGATGAAAGCTGAACAGTACAGATATCTGAAACAGAGTATGTTCAAAGGAGTGATGTGAAATAAATCTGGAAAGGTTAGAACAAGGCTTTGTTGGATTCCAAATAGAAGGTCAAGGTATTTGGTCACAGAAACAATATGGGACCACCAAAGGCTTTTAGGCAAAGGAAAGACTTAGTGAGACTTTGCCTTTGTGGGTGTATTTTGTACAGTTGTGTATAGAATGGGTTGAAAATGAGAGACTAGAAGTAGGAAACAAGTGGAGGTTAATTTGAATTCCAGGTAGTTTTGACAGAAGGGGTCAGATAGTGGTCCCAAAGTCTTTAGAAATCTAAAGAAACTTATTTGAGTGACAATAATCCAGAATTTTCCAAACTGTGGCACATATGCCCTAGAGTTGGTGATAGTGGAACATAAATAAGCATTCAAAATTATTGGTTGTTTTTTAGTATCCTCCTATGAATATATCCTTTTCCCTCCCAATGAAACTGACATTTAAATCAAACTCAACAAAAATGACATGAACACAGTAAATTCACTCTAACAGACAGTGAATACAATTTGTTGGCATGCCCAGAGCTTGGGCCTGGTGGGCTGTGTATGAATGGAGATTTGAACCCCAGACTTCAATCCTCAGAAGTCCTTGGTACTTCCCAGAATTCCCTATAATCTCACCTGAGATCCCCACCTGGGAAAGATCACAATTTGTATTTAAACTGGCTGTAACACCTACTTCGTTCTTTTCCTCTACTCAGAGATAGCAACAATATGTAAGTGAATTGTGAATGGGCTAATCAGCCCTAGGTATGTGTTTTCTTATTTTGTATTTTTTTATTTCCTTGATTTCTAATAATCTTAATAAACTTCTTAAAATGTAATATTTTATCAGTAGAGACTAATTTAATTTTTACAGCTGGCACATACTAGGTTGGGCATTACCACTGAGTCTTCTTCTAAGGAGAAGGGGAAAGGTGAATGGTAATGTTTGCCCAGTGTTTGCTGGCACATCTGACCCTGCCTCTATGCATGATTATGAGGTAGCACAGTGATTATTTGGTACAGCATAACGAAACAAGGTTAAATCTGAGTATGTTGCAGTTAGTTCATGGCATTGATGATTTGTTTTTCTTTGAACACGAAGTGTATTAATTTCAAATTGTGTGTGAAAGTTAAAAGTACCGTAGCTGTTAAATTTCTCAGCAACTTTCATCTGGGTAAATTCAATAGATTAAATAGCTTTTTTAAAACCACTACAACTTGAAAAATGGAAACAACTTGAGAATAGTTATAGATACTGCAATCTTTTAAACAAAGCAACAACACTAATTGGAGCTAACATTTATATAAGGCTTACTATGTGCCAAGCATTGTTCTAAGTGCTTTATAAGTATTATCTCATTTGATCCTTACAACCAGCCTGGGAGGTAGGTGCTATTATTATGATCATTTTACAGATGAAGAAAATGAGGCAGAGGTTAAGTGACTCATCCCAGGGTCATTTAATAAATGTCTGAGCCACATTCTTGATTCTAGGACCAAAGTTCGAGACAAAATGCTACCTTGTAGCTCCCTTAATGGCAAATAATTGAATTGAAAAAAACTAAATTTAAATTTAATTTTCTTAAATTTTTGTCAAAATGTTATCTCTTTGTGCTGGATAAAAACATCTAGTTTAAAGAGAATATCTACTGGCAGATTTGCAACTAGTACAAACATACTCAGTCAGAATGGTTTAAGAAAGAAAAATATAGGAAAAGAAAGTAAAATGCCCTAATTCAGACAATATGATCCATAATATTTATTAGTTGCATTTATAAGTACTGTGCTCTATGAAGATGAAGGATAATTGAGTTTTCTTTGTGTGAATGCTTTAGTAACAGATTACATGAAACAACACTTTAAAACTATATATATATATATATATAAGTATACATATATATGCAGTAAAAATACAGATTTGTGGGGCAGTTGCTGGCTCAGTGGATGGAGAGCAGTCCTAGATTCAGATATGGTCTCAGACACTTTCCAACTGTGTGACCTTGGGCAAGTCACTTAACCCCCACTGTTTAGCTCTTATAGTTCTTCTGCCTTGGAAAAGATATATAGTATTAATTCTAAGACAAAAGGGAAGGTTTTTTTTTTTTAAAGTACATGATGGTAAGAAAAGATATTTTTTCCAGAGAAAATTTCCAGAGAAAGGAACTTTGTGCCAGGATGAAATCTATGTCCACAAGCCCCACTAAAAATGTGGTCTCATTGTAATTGAGCACATTTTATTCTTCATAATAATTTTTATCAACAGATATGAGTGGAAAACTATATACAGTTTTCAAGTTACTATAAAAGAAATTGACTTTTTAAAAACAGTTCATTGAATGGAAAGCCTGTTGCAAAATTGTATGTTAACATGGAAGGAAAACATACAGGACTTCTATATTATGGTCAAATATTTTCATTTGCTTACATTAAAGTTCTTTGAAAGATATTTGATCATATTGAAGAATTTGCTATTTTTCTTTGAGACAGTAATATACATGAAGCAAAATAATTTTATACCAAAAGTTTCCTTTCAAAATTCATATATTAAGTGGATATTTTTGACAAACCAAGTACATGAAATAAACCAATTCAGGTCCTCAAATTTATACTCTAATCCAGAAATTTAAAGTTATTTCACTTATGAAAATATTAGAGCTATGGTTGATAATTTTAATATATATCTTGTGTATTCTCAAACAAAACAAAACAATACCCAAAACTCTTCTCCAAATTAAATGGGAAAAAGTAAAGACCTACTTGTTAATCACTTGAATGAGTGAACTACAAGAAGTGTATTTTAAAAATTTTAATTTTTTTTATATGAATGGATAAGGGACTCATTTCTTTTGAATAGACATGATACATTGCATCTGACTATCTGAATTAGAGTGGCTAATAGATTTGTCTCATAATAGTACACACAAATTTTTATTTAAAACTATTTTTTAGCCAAAGGGGGATAAAGTGCTTGTTAGGTTTTTCAAACAAAATTATAGATATTTTATTTTTGTTCATAACATCTCATTTAAGTAATATATGGGTTTCAGATATAGTTATTAAAACACAAATATAGATATTAAATGATAGTTGAAAATAGTTACATAAAAAGCATGAATATCATCAGGGATACCATGTTTTGAGAAACAATGGGCTGAAAAAGTAAGCTTACTATCAATGCAATATTTTTGTATTCATTATCTTATGTTATAGAAATAAAAATTATAAGGAGTTTTTCTAATTAAATGTCTATTATTTTTATTATATGTTTAAGATTGTGTCTGTGGACTTATCTTTCCCCCTAGAACTTCCCCTCCTCTTAAAATTAAAAAATATATTCTTAATCTTATTTGAATAAAATGTGAAGTTAGAACATTATTTGCCAAGATTGTTTTATTAAGTCTGTGTGAAGAGAATATGAAAAAAAATTTTCAGTGAAAAAGGTAGTTGCTTCAACATAAAATTTGGAAGCCTCTGCACTAGTCAAATTGAGCCTGTAAATTGCAAGAGCTTTTTGCTTGAAGATTTTTTTTGCAATTTCATCCAATAGCTGATCTGGTAATGGTACAAGTATTTGGTTTGGTTTCCCTTTTGGACTTCCATTGCTACACTTCAGATCAGATTGATATTTGGAAATCAGACTTTTTCCTGCACAGATTTCCAAATCAGAAGTCTCAGCTTTGCACCAGCTCTAAAGATAAATGACTCTTTATTCACTTGGGATGACATCACTCTCCTCTTTCAAAGTTGAAGTGTTTCTTTAAAAGGTATTCAGTCTACTGAAGATGGTTTAAGGGAAAACGATGTCTCAACTCGGCTGAGTCTACATGTAAAAGGAGTGGTTGGGATGTCATACATTCATGCTTTCAAGTTTTAAAAAGGAAAGAGAAACATGACTCCTGCCCAAGCAATTGTCCTAAACTCCACTTTATTTTGCACCATGGTTTATGCTTACATAATACTTTTCTTTTTGATCCTCTCAATACTCTGATAGGTAGGTGCTATATATATCTATATATATCTATATATATCTATAATATATATATATAATATATATATATATATTACAATCCTAGAAAAGAAGACATCTTGCCTTCCCTTACCTCTGGGATCAGAGAAACACTAGATATTGTGTACCCCACCTTGGGGGCAAAGGTGGTGCTAATCAACCCATTCTTATAGCTGGTTCTATGGAAGAATTACCTTGACTATTGATTGGGGAAGGGGAAGGAAATCAAACACTCCTTAACCATCTATATCTAGCCAGTCCTTAGACTAGAGCCTCATCCTATCCAGTGATCTAGTCTCCATCTCCCACCCCATACCAGGACTTAGTTATTGTAGCTTCTCATATGGTTTGATGCCTCCCATTGATAGTATCCTTCCCCCCAAATTGACTTTCTGCAAAAATACAGTACCTCTGGAACACTTTCTCCAGATCTGGATGTTCTTTCCTTCATATTCTCAAAACAGTGGGCCAGGAGGAGGCGTAGACATGCTTCTTACTCCTCCATACTTTGAGACCTCTTTCCATTGTCGCCCAGCAGCCTCTCTTCCTTTGAAGTTCAGTCTGTTCAGTCATAGCAACCTGTCCTTATCATTGTTCTTCACTGGCTCCCACTCAGGTCATTCCCTTTCCTTTTTCAAAATAGCTCAGTCCCTGGCTTATTATGTTTCTCTTCTCACTTATACTTGAGAACTTCAATTATATTTTTATATAGCCTCAAAGAATTCCCAATTCAACAACTAATTCCTCTGACCTGTTCCTTTATTCCTTCTTGAGGGTGGTCATATACATGATCTTGTTACCCAGAAGGGTACCACCACAGTCCTTAACTCTGAAATCCCTCTCTCTTCAGCCTCCTGCCCTTCCACATTTCTGTGTCTCATTCTTAAACCTATTCTCTAGCCTCGTCATAGCCTCTAGTTACTCCTCTTCCCTACTCCTTCACCCCCAGTGCTTCCTTTAACCATCATTCTTGCACTGGACCTTAAAAACCACCTTTTACAATTAATTTATTTTACAATATGACAACAGATCTCAAACAGTTAAGGACTTTTCCAAGTTTATTCAGATAGACAGATCTACTGACCCACAAACCAATTATGTTTCTATATGGACTAATGAGAATTTTTCTTTTAGCTCATATCCCCAAAGCAAGATTCTCTTTCATATGTCTAGAAGAAATAAGCATATATTTGTGATTTTAAGGGAGGAAAATTAAAAAAAATTAGGTACAAAAGGAAGTCCTGACATGTCCCATTGGTTCAGCTCCATATAAAATACAATAGGAAGATTCCCCTAATTATTAGAGAAATATAAAATTCCTTTGAGTTCCATCCTTTAAAAAAAGGTGAATTCCTAAACTCTCCCATCATTCTCTATCCCACAGAATTCCCGTGAATTTTTAAGGTTTGTTTTTTACTCTCTCAAAAAACTCATAGATTTCAGTTGTTTTTCAGTGGTGTCTGACTCTTCATGACCCCATTTGGGGGTTTTCTTAACAAAGATACTGGAGGAAACTGAGGCAAACGGGGTTAAATGTCTTGCCTAGGGTCACACAGCTAGAAAGTGTCTGAGGACAGATTTGAGGGTAGGAATATAAGTCTTCCTTACTCCGAGCCTAGTGCACTATCCAGTGTACCACCTAACTGTACCTCCCCCCTCCCCATATATTTTAATCTGCTTCAGGACAGGGACTAGATTTGTTCCATAGAGTTGAATAGAATCCCAAAACTGAGGGAGGACTTTAATAATCAGAGCCTCACAAACCCTAGCTGGAAAAGAACCTGGACTATAATTTAATACAACCTACTTATTTTACATATGACAAAACTGAGGACTTGTGTTGGTGAAGTGACCCATCTACCACATATAGATAGTAAATGCCAGAGTCTGCCTAAAATTATAGTATACGACATCCAGGAGACAGCCCAAAGATCTTGGCTCCTGCAGTCAAGATAGTGAGCAGCAAAAGAGGAGAATCAGACTTATCTTTCTCCAAAGATTTTCTTAAGCCCTGGAAATTGGTTGCTATAGGGAATTATGGAACTGCAAATATTAATTAAAATAGCTAACATTCATACAGCACTTACTGTGTGCCAGGCACTGTTTGAAGTATTTGATAATGCTTGTCTCATTTGATCTTCAAAGCAACCCTTAAGTGCTATAATATACCCATTTTACAGATGAGCAAACTGAGGCAAATAGAAGTTAAATGACTTTCTCAGCATCACATAGCACTAAATATCTGAAGCTGGATTTGAATTCAAGCCTTTTTGACTCCAGGCCAACATTCTATCTTCTGCCACCCAGCTGCCTCATGGTATTGGGGGGAAGGTTTTCAAAAATTGAGCAATCTTGGGAGCAGCTGGGTGGCACAATGGATTGAGGGTCAGGCCTAGAGATGGAAGGTCCTAGGTTCAAATGTGACCTCAGACACTTTCCAGCTGTGTGACCCTGGGCAAGTCACTTAACCCCCACTGCCTAGCCCTTACTGCTCTTCTGCCTTAGAACCAATACACAGTATTGACTCCAAGAAGGAAGGTAAAGGTTTTAAAAAAATTGAATAATCTTGAGAAATCCAGTCTGACCTTTGGCCATCATTTATTGCTGCAAAAGCACCTGGGAAAGAGAAAGTCCTCTATAGGGAAAGCTCACCAGTCTAGTTTGAAATGGTACACTGTGTTCATTGTAAATGCTGGGATTAATCATAGAGTCATGAGTTCCTCCAGGAAATACAAAGCTGAACTCTTCCACACAAGGATGGCCAATGTGGCCAAGGATAGGAATTAGAATTCACTGGTTTTATTAAAAATGGATCAAAAGCCTCCCCCTCACCCCATTATTTCCCAAGTAAAGTTTCATAAATGAATTAAACTAAGTGTTTGCATTAACCATTCACTTATTCTTTAAAGAACAATAAGATGAGAAATGTGATATGGTAGGAAGAGTTCTGAACATGGGCCCTAAAGACATGGGTTCAAGAGCAGGGTTGGCCACTTACTTATCTGGACAACCACAGACATGTCCCTTCATTGCTCTTTCCCTCCAATAATTCATCTGTCTAACAGAAATGATCCTATCTACTCCATCTGCCTCAGGGTTCTAGTAAAGATCAGATTTTATAATGCTTGTCCAAATGCCTTGTAAATGAGAAAGTACTATCCATATAGAAGGACACAGAAGGTAAAGGGGGTCTGATGGAAAGAACCCTAATCAGAAAACATAGTTTTGAGGCTTGGTTATGTCCCTACCTACCTCTTTGGACAAGTTAATTTCTCTGGACCTCAGTTTTTCCATCTATAAAATAGAAATGATATTTGTTCTGCTACTGCCTAAGATTATTGTGGGAAAAAAACAGAAAGTAGACCTAAAGCTTTTGTGGTTGCTGAATGTTATAGAAATATGTAAAAGGCTGGGAACTCACTAAGGTTCTTTGATGATGCCTCATTTTGGCATCAAGATGACCCTGGGTTCTCTAAGGCTACTCCAATGAAGTATAAGCTCTGATGGGTTCTACCATGCTGGAAATGCTTGGGGTGTGGGACCAGAGATGGACACCATAGCTATTGTTTAAGGATCAGATTCAGTGAATGTTGGTAGACTCATTCCTAGGCTGCCTGATGGCAGGAGGATGAGTTTTTCAGGTGAAAATAAAACTCTAGAAGACATTTTACTATGTCATAAGTGGGATCCAACCGGCTTCAGTGCCATAGAATGCATGAATTTTAGAGTTGGAAAAGGAACTGAGTGGCTCTTTAGTACAACTTATGATCTCCCCTCCCTAGCCTCCATTACAATATCCTTGACAATGGTCATCCATTGTCTGCTTGAAACATTCCAACGAGGGAGAAGACACTACCCCTCTCGCCTGCCCATTCCTCCTTTTAGACAGTTCTAGTAATTAGGAGGGGCAGCTAGATGTTACAGTGAATACAGTGTTGAGCCTAGAGTCAGGAGGGCTCATCTTCATAATTTCAAATTGAGCCTCAGACATTTATTAGTTGTGTGATCTTGGGCAAGTCACTTAATCCCATTTGCCTCAGTTTCCTCATCTATAAGAATGAGTTGGAGAAGGAAATGGCAAACCACTCCAATATCTTTGTCAAGAAAATCCCAAATAGGGTCATGAAAAGTAGGCTCTGACTGAAAAATGACTAAATAAATTATTAGGAGGCTGGGTGGTTTGTCCCTGCCCCCACTTTCCATCAAATCTTGAGGTGCTTCTTTGTAACTCCCACTGATTGCTTTTGGATTCTACCCCATGGGGTCAAACTGAACATATCAAATTCTTCTTCCAAATGATAGTTCTTCAAATACTTATATAAGGATAGAACTAATGTCTAGTATTTATGTGGTACTTTACAGTTTTTAAAGTGATTTACAAACTATTATTAGCTTTATCCTCCTCATGACAACTGTGGGAAGCAGGTGCTATTATTATCCTCATGAAGAAACTAAGGCAAAAAGAGATTAAGGGATTTGTGTCTGTGCTTACATTTGAAATCAATTCGTCCTGACTCCAGACTCTATCCACTTCTCTATCTTGAAAGCAACTCTCAGGTCCCCTGAACCTTCTGTTCTTTAAGATAAACATCTTTGATTTCTTCAATTGACCCAAAGTCCTTTTGCCATCCTGATTGCCCTTGACTGGACGACCTCAAGTTTGTCAACTTTCTTTTTAAAATGTGGGACCCAGAACTGAATGAAATATTCCAATGTGATTTGAGAAATCATTGGTTCTGGAGACAGAGAAGTTGGTATGTACTCCTTGCCTCTGGAACTGACCACTTTGGGCAAGGCACAATCCTCTGTCTTAGTTTCCTTCCATGTAAAATGAAGAGGTTGAACAAGGTGGACTCTGAGGACCCTTCTAGCTATACATCTAAGAGCTTTGAATACAACCAGGCTGTCACCTCCTTATTCCTGGAAACAAATCCACTCAATGTAGCCCATGACTACAATAATTTGTTTGGCTGCCATGTCACAATGTTGACTCATATTACACTTGGAGTCCATTAAAACCCACAAAACTTTTCCAGACAAATTGTTCTTGGAGTAATGAAGTACCATTTTTAATCATTATGAAACTTCATATTGCTTTAAATCATGGCATGGAGATAATTCAATATGGTGGCTTTCCTCATTTAGTTCTGACTTGACTTCAAGGTTTAGATGTAGAGTTATGTAAGGTGTTATGTAGCCCCACAATGCAGTGAATCCAGAAGACCTGTGGTCACATCATCCTATAGGAGATTTAGCATTTTTCCTAGGCGCAAGTGGAAACAAGTAAAAAAATTATTATTCTACTCCTGCTGAGTGGGTTGAAAGTGTGCCAGAAGAAGATCTGGTTTATAAGATCAGGTATAGTATGTATTTAGAATGAGCTTTTTTTCCAAGAAGCCCCAGGCACTTTTGCAAACACTATTACTTTGCCTGGAATTATTACTTTGCACTAAATATTATTAGCCTCAAACTAGGTAGGTGGGGTGAAAAGGATGGGGGTCACAAGTGTGGCATATTAAGCAAAATCTGGAACAAATAACACATTCTCCTGTGTTTTCAAATATTAACTACAGAGCTGGGATTTACTGAGAAGTGAGGGTGAGGATGTGAGTAGACAGTTCTGGGAAGGTGACATCCAAGATGTAGGGTAGAGTTCTCAGGGGACTAACATTTTCACTACCTGGAAAAAATCTGTTAGGTAGTCTTCTAGAGTCATGCTGGCTTAGAATGATTAAACTTTGTGCCTGTTCATCATAGGACAAGAAGGAACCTGGAGAAGTCTTTAGGCCAGACTACCTTGGGTTGATATTCCTAGAGCACAACTCCAATCCTATTCCTTTCTTGCTCAAAAGTATTCAGTGGTTCCCCATTGCTTACAGAATTCATTCCATATTATTTTGCAAGGCATTCCAGGCTCTTCATAAGCTGAGTATGATCTATGTTTCCAATTTTACATCTCACCATTGTCCTTCACATATCTTACTCTTCAAAGGAACTGGGCTACTCACCATTCAATGAACATGTTCTGAATTTTACAAGGTATTTGTCTTTGCTTATATTGTCACTTAAAGGTAGGAATTTGCTCTTCTCATCCACATATTGAAATCTTTTCTATTATGTAAGGCCCAACTTAGATTATTCTCATTAAGCATTCCCTGATTCTCACTTCTTTTGTTCATATTGCTTTTTTGCACTTCATTCCTCCCCAGGTCATACTTTTGACTCTCTGGACTTTCTCTATAATTCCAAAGATATCCTTTACTCAGGAAGTATACTTCACCTCTGGACTTTTCACATTGAAAGTATTCTTTTCCCTTGTGGTCTCTTCCTCTGATTGGCTGGTTTTTATCAGAGATTCTATTTTAAGGAGTATACCTAGGTCTGCCATGTTTTCTTTCCTTGTCCAGGCTGTACACCTAAGTATCTAGATTTTGTCTAAAATGTCCATACTTAGGTACTCCCACTCTCTTCTCTTTTCTCTATCACTCTCTCTCCCTCTACTCCTTTCCCCTTCAATTTTCTTTTATGTATTGTCTTTCCTCATTAGAATGTGAAATCCTTAGTGACAAGTACTATTATCTTTCTGCTTGTATTTGTATACTAGGCATATAGTAAACCATTAATAAATGTTTGCTGACTTGTCATAATTTGCCATGTCTTATTGTAGTTAGATGTTCATGATTTAACATATCGACTTGATTATAAGCTTTAAGAAAGATGTATGTCTAATTTATCTTTAGATTTCTATATCTAGCTCAATTCTTTGCACATAATAGACACTCTAAATATTTATTGAATGAATAATCTAACTTTAGTTTTTGAAGGGATTTTCTGCTTTAACTTAAAAGTGTGACTAATTCTAGGCAACATGGCTGATAAGATAGGAAGACAGGTGGTTCTTTTGACCCCTTGGATCATAACACATATACAGCCAACTATTCTGGTGTTTACTAGGACTAAATGTAAAGTACCGCCCTTAGGTTCAAATAATCATCTACCTAAGAAAAGGATGGGAGATCTTCCCCCTGAGGAACAATGGAGAGAACTGGGTCTATTGACTATGAGTTCCTTGAAAGCAGAGAGGTTTAGTTGTTTTTTTCTGCCTTTCTTTGGATCTCCAGCACTTGCTACAATGCCTGGCATAGAGTGAGTATTTAATAAATGCCTAGTGATTTGAACTAGTTTTCTTTAACCCCAGAAAAGAGAAGGCTCAAGAAGAAGTTATCTATTGTGCTCAGTTATCAGTAGGATTTCAAGTATTTATGGAGGAAGTACTAGATTTATGCTATTTTTCCTTAGAAGGTAGAACCAAGAACAATAGGTATAATTTGCAAAGAGGCAAATTTCAACTACATGTCAGGAAAAAACCTTCCTAAAAATTATAGCTAGCCAGAAACAGGACAGATGGTAATGACCTGTTCCTCATTAGAAGCTTTCCTTCTAGCAAAAGCTAAATGACCATTTGTCAGATCATGTTGTGGAAGGAAATTTTTTCTGGGTATTAGTTGAATTAGATGTTCAGAGTTCCTGCCTATTTCTAAACCAGGTCTCTTGCACTCTATTGTCCTCCTAATCCTGTCACCTTATAATTCTCAGTCTGAGCTTGGGACACCTGTTTCAGATAGATGAGCTTTCTAATAGTGTCCAATCAAGGAATATAATTATTGTCTAGACCATACCTTAGATTTCCTGGAACCAGGTCATCATACCCTATCCTGGCCTTTTCTAATCCATGTTGCTCAGGACTTAACCCTCCCCTCCTTCTAGCTTCCTTTATGTCTTCTCCCTCCATTAGAATATATAAGTTCACTTAAGCAGAACCAGAAGAAAGTTGTATATGGTAACAGAAATGTTGTATGATGATCAACTGTGAAGAACTAAACTATTATCAGCAATGCTAGGATCCATGACAATTCCATGGAATTTACCATGAAAATTGCTATCCACCACCATTAAAGGAACTGTTGGAGTTTGAATTCAAATCAAAACATGACACTTTTCAGTATGTGCAATATATATATCTTCTTTCACAACATGGGTAATATGGAAATATGTATTGAATGAAAGCACTAGAATAACCTGTATCAGATTATTTATTGTCTTGAGGGTAGGAGAGGAGAGGAAGGTAGTGAGAAAAATTGGATGGAAAAATGTCATAAAACAATTTTTGAAAATTATTTCTGTGTAATTGAAAGAAAAAATAGATCTTAAAAAAAAGAGCATAAGCTCCTTGAGGGAAGGGACTATCTTTTATCTTGTTTTCATTTGTTTTCCTAGGACTTAGCACAGTGCTTGGAGCATAGTAAGTGCTTAATTAATGCTTTAAAATTAACCAAGAAATTTAGGGATTCTTTGACAATGGTTCATGTAATTAAAGAAATGAGTTTGACTGTAAGGTTATTGTGAGTCAATGGCTTGACTTGCTGCCAGAAAAGCCAATTGAATCTTGTTACATTTATAAAATATAAGTTTAATGTCCAGAACAAGGAATTAAAATCATTGTCTTCTGCTCTAGTTAGACCACACCTTGAGTCCCTTATTCAATTCAAGCCACCACATGTTAAGAATATTAAATAGTGAGAGAAGATTCTGAAGTGAGTGACCAGAATGGTGAAGACTATTACAGCCATGTTATATGAGGAGGTGAAGAGAAGACTGAGGGGTGGGGTGGTGAAGTAATTACTGTCTTGAGGCATCTGAAGACCTGTCATATGGGGGTAGGGACATTATACTTGTTTTTGCTTGACCCCAAAGGATAGAATTAGGAGTATTGGGAAGAAATTGAGAGTAGATTTAAACTAGACATGAGAAAAACCCTTTTCTGACCAATTAAATCCATCCAAAAGTAGAATTGGCTACCTCTGTTGGTCATGGGTTTCCCATCACAGGGAGCCTTCAAGCAAAAGTTGGATGACCAATTGTGTGGAGGGGATTCTTGTTCAGGTATGAGTTGGACTAAATATCCTGATGTGAGTATTCCTTAGTATTTGGGGAATTGTTTTTTATTACTGTTCCCAATACTAGGCACATGTTTCCAAAGTTTGGCTACTAGAGCTCTCCTGGAATCTGGGTTCCTGAGGTAGGAGGCAGTTCCATTTTCTGATTCAGAGAAGTAGGACAAGGACACGTCTAGTCAGAAGATGGCTGGGCTATTTAGGAGTAGGAGGTGATAGGCTGGGACTATAATCCTTTGAACATGGAGAATGGGTGTAAGGAATGAAATTAGAAGAGATGTTAATGCAAAAGTAGTCAGTTGGCAGATATTTGATTATAGTGTGAAGGAGATGAAAAAGGAGTTGGTATTGCCAAACAAGGTTGAAAAATCTTAGCATGTGTGCATATAATATATATATATGAACTATAAGTAGCAGTTTATACATACATGTATATACACATATATGTATGGATAAATGTGTGTAGGTATATGTATGTCACCATTTATACCAAGCTTATGTGCAGTATTCTAATTTCTTCTAGAATATCCAGGATACACATAGACAAGCATATTTTTGTGTATGGATACATCACCATTTATAGTCTTCTATGCAATATTCTAATTCCTTCTAGGATATTTCTTATCAATATTTAACCATCCTCTGATTATTGTATCTCTTTCCCACTAACTTCCTTCCACCATCTCCAAAGCAATGAAAATAGAACTGGGGCTGGCTGCCTGGCAACAGCAATGAAGATAAATCACATTTATATAATACTTTAAAGTTTACAGAGCATTTTCTTCGCAACAACACTGTGAGGTAGGTAGGTAGAACAAAGATTAGGAAAGACAATTTTCGTGGTAGTCATTTCTGTTTCGTGGAATAGTGGAAAGAGAATTGGCTCTGTCCCTGCGGTCTCACTTTCTGATCTGCTGCTTCCTTTCAGAATCTCCAATTTAAGAAAGCCCAAGTCACAGATGTTTCATTTCTCTCTATGATGTACTGCTGACTCATCTCCATAGAACTTTCTCTAAGCTACTGAGTATCTTTCCTTCACTCCCACTCCCAGGGTCTTTCTTTCTGTTCCAAGTGCCTAGCAGACTGGAAGAACTACATAAATGTTGTAAATGTTGTTGTCTAAATCTGAAGTCAGAGGTCTTAGGTTCAAATCCTGTCTCTAATGCATTTGCCTATATGAACTTGAGCATTCCTTTAACTCCCATGGGCCTTAGTTTATTTTTAAAATTATTTATTTATAAAATTATAATCTATATATTTATTTATAAAATTATAATCTATATATTTATTTATAAAATTAAAGGGAATGAGTTTGGTTTGAACTGTATGACCTTTGAGGTCGCTAATGGTTTTAGATCTCATGACTGGAGCATGAAAACTCCTTCTACCAAATTAGATCATCAAACTTGTATGTAACTTTTAGTCCGTGTCCTGACATAACTAGTATGTTAGAGGCAAGAATTCAGGGGAAAGGGAAGTAAGGGAGGTGGGATTCTCTGAGAAGAGGAAAGATGCTGGGGTTTATTGGGGCTGAGAGACAGATTCATGTCTCCAATCTCAGACTGGCTTTGGGATTTATGCTTTTTGAGAGGAGTGGTGGATAAAATAATAGGCACTATTTAGTTATCTCTCTGCCTATTTCCCTCTTCTCTCCTTTTCCCCCTCTTTCTTTTCTCTCTTTCACATACCTGCAGACATGGAGTGTTGGAGCCACATAATTTAGATGCATGTTGGCTACAGTGTCACTATATCTACTAGGTCAAGCTGCTTCTTTGGGATTTTAATTTTTCAGACGAGGAACTTGAAGCTCAGTGATGTTGAATCACATCCCCAGAGTCACACAGTGGTGATAATCCCACTGATTTTTCTTTCTCTCCCACTCCTTCCCTTTCTTTTTCCATTATGACCAGCATAGTAGATGCCCTCCATTGCATCCTACTGGATTAAGGGAACAGTTACCTAACAGAATGACCTACCACCACTTTCTCCACAATCTATCCTTCGAATCACTGCTCAGCTAATTATGGCTTGATCTTGACCCTCTGCTCAAAAATCTTCACTGGCCAAATGGTCATCATTCCAGACACAATTCTTTTTTTCCAGTTTTATCCCACATTACTTTTCTCCATGCACTCCATGCGTCAAGCTAGATTCTTCTTTGTTCCTGAGCATAACCTATGGTTTCTTGTGTCCCAGTATTTTCCCATGCTGTTCCCACTTACGGAATGTCCTCCTTCTTGGACTGTGGAATTCCTACTTTTCCTTTAAAGCCCAAATGAAATGCTACCTTCTCCATAAGACCTTTCTTAATTTCCCTTATCAGCAACAATTTTGCACCTTAGACCTCTCATAACACATTGCTCTTCCAAGTTTAAAATGTACTTTGTTAAAGCTTTAACTGGCATCCTGGTCCATTCATAGTGCAGTTAGGTGGTGCAGTGGATACAGCCCCAGGCCTGGAGATGGGAAGACTCATCTTTGTGAGTTCAAATCTAGCCTTACTTACAGACACTTACTAGATGTGTGACACTGAGCAAGCCACTTAACCTTGTTTGTCTCTGTTTTCTCATCTGTGAAATGAGCTGAAAAAAGAAATGGCAAACCACTCCAGTATCTTTGCCAAGGAAACCTCAAATGGGGTCATGAAGACTCTGACACAACTGAAAGACTCAACAAGAGCAAAAGCTCAATAAAATTCATATGAGTGACTCTTCAAAAGGACAACTCTGCACTGTCTTATCCTGTGTATCTCTTATCCATGTTTTCCCTATAAGTCTCTCAAAAGGTATCAACCTCGTATACTAAAGGACTATATCTTGATCAGGAGGTCCTAACCTGGGTCCATGGACAGAATTCAGGAGTTGCAATCAATCCCTCAGTCAGTCTTACAACAATAATTTATCTAGAACTTACTCTGCACCAGACACTGATAAGGCCTGGGAATAAAAATAAAAGCAAAAGCCCTCAAGGAGATTACATTCTAAAGTAGGAAGACAATACATAAAACTAAATAGAGATAGGGAGAGGGAAGGTGCCTGACTTTGAGGCATAAGGGAGAACTTAGATTTATAGCCTGGTAAGAACAAAGTTGATGAATGGCTTGGGAGCTTTCTTTATAGTCTGGTAAGAGTTGAAGAGATGGATGGGTTGGGAGCTCTTCTTAAATGGAATTCTGGGAGGAGCCATCCAATAAGAGTGATGGACCAGAGGGGTAGAGGGTACTTCTGAGTTTCCAGATTCCAGGACTGAAGTTATCTTTCAGAATGAAGAGGTTTCTGGGATATAATGGAGAGTGTTAGCTTGATGTTTGAAATTAGACAGTACAAAATATGGTTTTTATTTCCAATAATCTCTAAATGAAAGTTAGCATTTATCTCAATTATTTAAAAACTTGATTCTGAACAGGAATCCATTGTCTACACTAGATTGCCCAATAGGTCCATAACACAAGAAATGTTAGCATATGCTCCAGACCTTTGAACATTGTGTGATATCAGAGTGCCACTCAAGCTCTCATTTATTTTCTCTTGTTTTTGCTAAAAGATTGTCATGAGTTGTGGCCATGTGTCCTCACTCACAACAGAATGAGTCCCTCCAAGAAACTACCATATTGGAAGTTCCTGAAATTGTTGTCTGTATGCCTCACAGACTTGAATGCATAGCTTTCATAAAGTAGGCTCAATACTCACTGATTGATTAATTAACAGTTTTTTGACCCCTTTTTAGAATCAGAAAACATATCCTATTCACTCAATATGGTCTGTGTCACTCCTGCTGCTTCATACTTTCAGATACATTAAACACACAAGCCTTTATAGTATTGTATTTTAGTTTCTCTTAGGGAAGAGAGGTTAGCCACTATTTTTTCATGACTGATTTTTGCTGGATAAAATAGAAAAAGCAGGATTGTCTTTTAGGCATTCTGGCTGCCCATATGAAGGAGTTGGTTGGTACCAGACAGCTGCTCTGGGAAAAGGGTACTGAGTCAGCATGAAAGGAGTCACTTAGGAGATGGGAAGAAAAACAAAAACCAAAACAAAGCTTAGTGCTCATAATTTCATTTGGAAGTAGAATAAGATAGTATTAAAAAAAAACCCCATATGTCCCTATTTCTCACTTCTTTATTACTTTTCATTCTTTACCTTTACTTTTCCATCCTACCCCATCCCAAATACTCACTCAGTTTCTTCTTCCTGATGACATCACAGGGGAAAACAGAATCTGTTCTTAAGAAGTTCTTAACTTGGGACTTACAAACTTGCTTTTAAAAACCCTTCTATTTTAATATAATTAGTTTCCCAGGGATTTTATTTTATGAATTTAAACATGTTGTCCTAAGAAGGGAAACACAGGCTTCACCAGACTGCAAAAAAAAAAGGAAAAACTCTTGCTAACTCTCCCCAAAAGACTGGAATCGCCATCTGTCCATGAAAGTTCTGTAAACGCAAAGAGAAATTTAGCCTTTAGAGTTGTTAGTTTCAGTCTTTTCATATTGATCTATTGATCTCCTTCAACATTAGGTTGGAAATAGAGGTGGGAGAGCATAGATGCTCCCATTAATGGGAAATGTCTTTTTGCCATGAGGATTTCCCTGAAATGTCTCATGTCCCAACCAGGTGGGACAGGAACCCCACTGATGATATGAATTCTTCCAGACAGCCTAGCCCTATCCATACATCATTTTGTAGGCTGATGTTCATTTGGTCAGTTGGACCAAAGTCTGTAGTTGATGACATGGAGATCATATTTTCCCAAGGTAACTCTGTGAATGGATAACAGAACCAGACTTGTAACTCATACTCTTATAACTAGGCCAGGAGAAATCACAGAACTGAAAGGTAAATTTAGGTAAATTTGAGTCCAACTAATCCATTCCTTTGCTTTGAGGCTAGGCTATCCTTAGAATCTACTCAGCTAAAAAATTCCACTGCACAACAACAATGATGTTATGATATGACCTGGTTTTATATTTGTAATAATCATAACTGAAACTTATACATAATGTTAAAGATTGCAAAGCATTTGACATATTTTAGCTTATTTGAGTCTCATAACAATCCTATGAGTTCAATACTACAGGTAATATTATTATGTTTTATTTTGTTTTGCCTTTGTAGTCTTAGGATCTGACAGAATTCTCTGTGCATCTTTTTTGGAGGGATGGAGAGAGCATGGACCTAGGATTTCACAAATATAAGGATATTCTGAGTTAGAAACAGCAACTCGGTAACATAATCTTGGAGAGCTGTCTGTGGCACTGAGAATGTAAGGGATTGACCCAAGGTTGTACAATGTGTGTCACAGTTTGTACAATTTCTTGATCCTAAGGCTGGGTTTCTATAATAGGTTTTTGATAAATGCTTATTGGATTGGACTGGTTTAGATTAGTTTATACATATTTTACAAATGAAAACACATGCTCAGAGAGATTTAGTAGTGTGCCCATGGTCACCCAGCTTATAAATATTAGTATTGGGATTCAATCCTGGGTCTTTCTGATTCCAAGTCCAGCATCATCGACTACTTCACTATCCTCCTGTTCTTTTTTTTTTAAACCCTTACCTTCTATCTTAGAATCAATACTATGTATTGGTTCCATGGCAGAAGAGTTATCCTTGTGTTCTTAATATCATCAAAGTAAAGGAATTAAACCACATCACCATTAATTAGTTGTATTGTCTTAGACAGATTGTTTCCTCCCTTTAGGCTTCAGTTTCATCATCTATAAAAAGAACAGACTGGATTGTGTAGGGGATGTCTAAATAAGTTATGATATATGTGTGATGTAATATTATAGTGCTGTGATGAAATGATGAAAGTGATGGTTACAGAGAAACTTATGAAGATTTTGATGAACTGAAGCAAAATGAAATTAGAAGAATCAGGAGGACATTTTGTAAAATAACAGCAATATTATGAAGATAATACATTATGAAAGATTTAGTAATTCTGATCAACAGAATGACCAATCACAATTCCAGAGGATTCCTGATGGAACATGCTACCAACCTCCAGATATAGAATTGATGGATCTAGAGGGCAAATTAAATATTTTCTTCTCTTTCTACTGTTTCCTTTCTTTTTTTGTCAACATGGTCAATGTGGGAATTTACTTTGTATGATTTTATATTTTTGTAATAGGTTTTGTTTTTCTTGCCTTTGAGAGAAAATTTGAAACTGAAAATAAAATTGAATAAAAAAAAAACAAGTGTTTCTTACCAGTTTAAAAAGGCAGTTGTATTAGATTATCTCTAAGGTCTCTTTCAGGTCTCAAATACTATGGTCTCTTGTTTGGATGAACCAACCTTGAGATAGGAGGGAGGGTAGGAAGTGGTCAATAAAGAGAGAAAGCCAATTCTCTTCTAAGGCAAACAGCACCAATCTCCTTGTAGATATGAATTAAGAAATGGTCTTCCTTGTGCCATACTTCTTAGGAAGAAAGAGAATCTTTTGAGTCTTTGAACCTATCTGGATGGTCATGACCAGTATAGAGAGAAAGAATTGAACAATCCACTGAACAAGTTGATCAACTGAACGTTCGATTCAGTACCCCTGGTTCTAGTTTCAGCTTGGCCACTAACTAACTGTGTGACCTTAAGTAAGTCATTTAATTTTTCTGCTCTAAAGTTTCCTCCTCTGTAGAATGGGGAGATTGGATTAGATAACTTCCAAATTTGTTTCTAGGTCTAACATCTTAAGAGACTTATTCCCTGGGCCCTGACAGAATAATAATAAAACAAAATGAAAACAACAAAAAGATGTGACCATTTCAGCCTCAGACCTGTTCTTCTCTTGCCTGATTTGTCCAAATGGTGAAAAATGATCACTAATTGAATGTAGAATAGAATTTGTTCCATATGCCACCAGCAACTGCTTTGGGGTGACCCAGTCAGATTGTGGCAAGTCAAAGCTTATTATACAAAAAAGAAAGTTATTTTGTTTGGAATATTCTAAAGGGGACTTATGCTTCAGGTAAGGGGTAGAGCCAGATGAGCACTGAGGTTCTTTTCAATTCTGAGTTTTGAGAGTTTAAGTGGGGGATTATGTTAGGCAGAATCTGACACCCACAAAATTCTTGTAGAAACCAACATTTGACCTTGGACCTATCTAGGATTGGATTTGCTTACTCATCCACCCACTGAACATTAATTGAATGCCTCTACAAATACTAATGTTTTCTCTCCATCCTCCTGGGATCACAGGATCATAGAAAATGAGAGCTGGAAGGTATCCCAGAGATAAAATCCTTCATTTTACTGGGGCCAGGGGAAGTCAACAAAGAGGTGGCACAGTAGACATTTCAACTCAAGTCTGCTTACTTCAAACCCAGTGTTCTCTCCATTACATCATTCGCTGACTATTATAATAATGCTGGATGTAGACACAAAAATAAACATGGCATGAACCTTGTCCTCTAAAAGCTTACAGCCTATCCAGATAAGATGTGTTGTTTTCAATCCTGTCTGACTCTTCGTGACCCCAATTGGGGATTTTCTTGACAAAGCTACTGGAGGGGTTTGCCATTTTTTTCTCCAACTCATTCTGGAGATGAGGAACCTGAGGCAAATAGGATAAAGTGACTTGCCTAGGGTCACTCAAGCTAATAAATATCTGAGGTCAGATTTGAACCCATGAAAGTGAGTCTTACAGATTCATAGAATATATGACATGTATGGAATTTAATGTAGTACTAATTAGAAAATGATAAATGCTCTACTCAAACTCCATCGCTTCCTGACGTCTTCTCTGGTCCCCAAAGTCCAAGATGATTTCCTCCTTATCTCATTCCACAATACTTTTTTCTCCTCATCTACATCTAACAATACTAGTATTTTCTTTCCATCCTCCTAGGATCACAGGGTGCAGCTAGCCTAAAGTGATGTAAATAGTTACTCTAGGTTCAGGGAGTAGTGAATCACAGTTATGGGAGCATATATTTTAGAGTCCATTTAGTTCTACCTCCTCACTTTATAGATAAAGAAATTGAGGCCTAGCAGTTAAGTGACTTGTTCAAGGTAAACACGAAGAGGTAACATTTGAATCCAAGTTCTTTGACTCCAAAGGGACCAACTTTTTTAATTATTGTTATTTTTATTTCTTACAAATTGCATATAATAGCAAATTTCTATATAGATCTTCTGAAGTTATATGATCCAAATTGTCGACTTCCCTTTTTTCCTACCCTCTCCTGGAGCTGGCAAGCAAGTCAGAGTTATACATGTATTATCATGCAAAACATATTTCCATATTATACAAGCACCACTCTTTAAAAAAAGACTTTATCTTTAGTCTTGGAATCAATACTGTGTATTGGTTCCAACATAAAGAGGTCTAGAGTTTAAGTGATTTGCCCAGGATCACACAGCTAGGAAGTATCTGAGGTCAAATTTCAACCCAGGACCTCCCAACTGTAGGCCTGGCTCTTGTTCTACCCAGTCACCTAACTACCCCCAAAAGACACCACTCTTTACACTGTACCCCATTTTTTTAGGAGAGAAGAAAAAGGGATTACCAAAGGAATGGGTCCATCAGGAGAGGGGAAAAGGCAAAGCCAGAAACTTTCTCTCATTACCCAATGTGTTAAGAGAAAAAAACACCCATTTATATAAAAAATAACAAATGTTGGGAGAGGAGAGGGCTGTGTGCCTAGCTGATCAAGTTTATGGAGCCGATGAATATATCCTTATCCATGGTCTTCCTTCAGAGAATAGAGATGATGAAATAGTTAAAGGGGAAACCATTTATGAGAAGAAAAGAAATATTCATCCCAGCTAAGCAATTTTAATTTAAATTCTTTCCCCCTTCTTTTCCACTCTCTTACAGAACCCCCCTACCTTCAGATTCTGCCGAGGCAACTACATTTGGCTAGAGTAGGCCACTCATTTGCAGGTAATTAACTTGGCGGATGTAACAGCATTTAACAACCACATTTTTACCCTAAAAGGGAAATGATTGCTTAAAAGGTCAGCTATCACATTCCTCAGACACATTTTAGGAGTTTTGTGGGCTATTTCCCCTTGCGGGCAGAGTTCATATTGAGTTGTTCCTTTCCTCTATGTGGACTTTCTTTGTAATATTGGAGGAACCTCGTTGTGGTTTGCTATAAGATACCTTGCTCCCAAGAATTCCAAGTATTCCACGGACAAATGAGACTGGACCCATGAGGCCTGTTGACTTGACTGCTTATACTGTAGCCATAGAAATCCATAACTTTTTAGACCTTGGTTGGAAGGATGGAGGAGTGATGGTTGGAGCCTTAGAGATCATCTAGTCTAATTCACTCATTTCATAGATGCATTCATTCGTTCTACAAGTACTATTAGGTATTATAAATATGCAACGTGTGCTAGTCACCATTTTGGATATAGAAAGAGTGGTGAAGAGGTGAAGGGCTGGCCTTAGAGTCCAGAAAAGAGGTGGAACTGGGAAAGTCACTCAGTTTCCTGACCTGTAAAATAAAGAAGTTGGACTCTATGACTTTGGAGGTCCCTCCCAGTTCCAAATCTACAATCTTCTGACACAATTTAAAATCCCTGCTCTCAAGGAGTTTATGTGGAAGGCAGCAAGTCGCAATGGAAAGAGTGATAGATTTGGAGAAGGACCTGAATTTAAATCCTTGGCAGCACAGTGGTCCCAAGCCAAGGAGACTCATCTTTCTGAGTTCAAATCTGGTCTCAAATAGTTAATAGCTGGATGACCCTGACTTTGCCTTGTATAACCTTATTTACCTAAGTTTCCTGGTCTGTAAAATGAGAAGGAAATGTTAAACCAGTCCATTATCTTAGCCAAGAAAATCCCAAAGAGGGTCAGGAAGAGTAGGGCCCATCTGAAAAAACAAACAACAACAAAAATATGCCACCCACTAGGTCTGTGACTTTGAACAAGTAAGTCACTAAATCATTTTGGACCTCAGTTTTCCCACTCATAAAATGATGGGGATGGACCCAATCATCTTTAAGGTTTCTTCTAGCTTTACATAAAGCCCCCAGAGAGATGAATTCACTTGACTGAGATCTAGAATTTGGGTATCCTGATTCCTAGGCTATCTACTAAGGCCACATCTTATTACCAAATGATTATTTAGAAAGTAGCTAGGTGGTACTGTGGTTAAAGCGACAGGCCTGAAGTCAGGGAGATTTTTCTTCCTGAGTTCCAGTCTGGCCTCAGACACTGTCCTCAAAACTGTCCTCAGACATAACTGAGTGACCCTGGACAAGTCACTTTACCCTGTTAGCTTCAGTTTCCTAATCTGTAAAAGGAGTGGGAGAAGGAAATGGCAAACCACTCAAACAAGAAAACTCAAAATGGGAACACAAGAGATGGATATGACTGAAATGAATGTACACCAAATACAACAACAGGGACAGAAATGTACTCAGGAATTTTTCTATTAAAGCCCCCCCCTCCAAACAGACTTACATACAAATAGGAGAATCTGGAGGATTGAGAGGAGGAGCTTCTAACTTGGTTCTAAGGGACCTGAGAGGGTACAAAATCTTGCAATACTTCAGTGAGTTCTTGGAAATGACTAATTCAATCATTGATAATAATAGCTAACATTTCTATAACACTTTAATTTTTGCAAAGCTGTTTATATATGCATTAATAAATGTTTATTGATTGACTATTTTTTGCCATCTGATATCAACTGAGTCTCACCACCATCCCTTGAGATATGTGCTATTGTCTCAGTTTAACAGCTAAAGAAACCAAGGTTCAAAGAGAGAAAGTGATTTTTCTAGGGTCCCAAAATAGTAAGTGGTTGAGGAGGGGCTTGAAGCCAGCCAAGAAGTCAAAGTTGCTGGAGTTGTCCCCAGAAGAGAGAATAGTCTTCACCAGTGTAGAAACATAGAGGACACAATTTCCGAGATCTACTCCTTGGTCGGCCAAAGCAATAACATTCCTACCATCTTGTAGGTTCAACTTCAAGGTCAGGTGGCCAATTGGATTATTCCTACTTATTCCTATTTATGTACAACTTCACTATTTCATCCCCTCTTCTTTTATCCTCAAAATTAAGATAGCTGCAAAACCAGGGTGAAAATAGGAAACATTCTGATTCCTTTTCTTGGGGTGGTATAAAATCCTTGGATTGTTTAAGAGGGAACAGACTCAAAAAAATTTCTGTTCTAATGGGTAAAAACAACACAGAAGCTATAAAGGGTGGGTGGGCCATGATAGAGAAAGTCTGGAGAGGCAACCTGAAAAGGAAACAAGTCTCTGCTCACATCTCACCTTCTACAAGAAGCCTTTCCCAGTCTTCTTTAATGTGAATGCCTTCCCCTGAAATGATCTCTATTATCCTATATAATTTTTATTGTATGTGGTTGTTTGCATGTTGTTTTCTCCATTAGAACAGTACTTGGCAGTATGGTAGTAAGCACTTAATTAAAGCTTCTTGACTTGATCCTGGTTCTTCTAGCCTCAAAATCCAGCCTTCTATCCACTATAACACAATGCCATCCATAATCACAATAGCTAGAACTTATAGAGCACTTTAAGGTTTGCAAAGCATTGGAAGAAATGTTATCTCATTTTATCTTCACAACAAACCTGGGAGCTAAATGCTACTATTATCCCCATTTTACAGATGAGGAAAGGGAGGCAAACAGAGGCTAAATGACATGCCCAAGAGCACACAGCTAGTAAGTATCTGAGGCTGGATTTGAATTTAGGTCTTCCTGACTCCTTTTCCAGCATTCTTTTCATCAGGGTATCTAGCTTTCTGTAAGCAACTTGTCTTGTTCCTCCATCAAGAACTAAAGCAAACAGCTTGGGAAATTCAGCCTAGCTATTTTAACTATCTTAGAAAATAATCATCAAAAGAGAAACAGCTCACATCTATATTACCTTTTCCTCATGAAGAATTATTTACAAAATCCTAGGATGCCTCAGAAGGTGAACAGAGTAGGCAAATACAGAAAAGTAGAAAGAAAAATGGTTACCAATTAGAGAGAGGATATTTGTGGAATTTCGGTGGTAACATTGTGTACCTAATGACTGTGCAGGGCCGTAGGACATACAATTTGGCCTGAAGCAAAGCTGTTCAGGGCCCGGAACTTGAATTTGTGTCCATAAAATGGGGACTGATAATAATAGGTGCCCTACCTGCTTCTCCAGGGGTCATTTGAGGACAAGGTACCACTGCAGTGATGCTTTGGAAGACTGGGAAGAAAGGTACTATCTCAACTACAAAGAGTGATTGTACTTAGTGAATCGCTTCTTGGCATGAGCTGTTTTGGATGTTTGTCCCTGGCAGGGTAGGTAGGTTTGGCATGGCAACCTCCCTGGGAGGTGGCAGCAGGGACAGAAGCTCTTGAGGTCAGTGTTTCCCAAAGCCTGGTCCATGGACAGACACCGATCCATGGCCAATTCTTACCAGCCCATAATAATTTTACAACCAAAAAGATTTACTGCTCAAAACCTATGCTCTTCAAAAAATAAAATAAAATAAATAACAACAATCCTTTTTAGTAATAAGAGTAGTTGGGATAATAAGAATAGTAATAATAATTAAAATTTTATATAGTATTTTAAGGATTGCAAATATTGTCTCATTTGATTCACACAGTGACCCAGTAGAAAATATTGTTTTCTTTTTAAGAGATGAGGAAATAGACCGAAAGAAGCTGTAACTTGCCTAGAGTCATTGAGCATTTGAGGCTGGATTTGAATTCAGGTCTTCCTGACTTCCCCATCCCCTACCAAATCTGGCTGGAATTTATATAGTATTTTGAAGATTTCAAAGGATTCTTATGTGGGAGCTCATTTGATATTTTCATCCTGGTCTCCTTCCCATTCTCTACCTTGTCCCCTGATGTAAAGATTAAAATTAGGGAATATGGGGAGACTGAGGCAGGTAGAAATTAGTTTCTCTCTGCAAGGAGTATTCTATTTTTTAGAGGTTTATTAAAGGTTAAAGATTAAAGAAAATACAGAATAAGAAAAAACACGTGCCTAGGCCAGAGGTCTAGGCCAGAAAACCTCACATCACAGAAGAGATGCATCTGCTCCAAAACGGAAGTCCAAAAGACAGACCCAAAACCTTTGCCACCAGCTTAAATCCTTCCTCGATCTCGGCCCACCTCAGAATTCCCGTGAGATTACAAAGCATTTTGGGGAAGTGGAGCAAAGGCTTGTGGGGATTGTAGTCCTGTATTCGAGTCTATTTTTTACACTGAGCAGCTTAGATGTTAATGTACAGATGTAGAATGAAGGATTTAGATATTTTACCAATACATGTTACAGTTTGAGTAAGGAAACATTGTAATAAATTGCTCAGTCGACTATCTTAGCAAAAGATGATGCTAAAAGAAGATCTACATTTTTATGAGTTTGAGCAATCCCCAAGTATCCTCCCTGGCTAACCATCATTTACAATAAAGAATGGGTAAGACTTCACTTTCTATTTTTCACATACTTATTATTATACCTTTTAAAACATCAATCATAGGATCAGATTTGGAAATGAAACAGACCTCAAAGTCCATGTAAGTTCAACCCCCACCTTTTACTGATAAAGAAACTGAGGCTCAGCAAGGTTCAATGACTTGAGTAGGAGCATACAGGTAAGTGTCTGAAGCAGGATCTGAACCAAGGTCCTCTGACTCTAAATCCATGTATGAAGCATTCCCTCAGTGTTGGTCAAAGGCAACTAAGTGGCACAGTGGATGAAATGTCAAACCTGGAATCAGGAAAACTCATTTCCCTGAGTTCAAATCTGGCCTCTGATATATGTTAGCTGTGTGATCCTGGGCAAGTCAGTGAACTCTGCCTCAGTCTCCTCATGTGTATAAAAAGTTGGAGAAGGTAACAGCAAACCACTTTGGTATCTTTGCTAGGAAAACTCCAGATGGGGTCAAGAAGAGTCAGATATGACTGAAAATGACTGAATGACAACAAATGTGCTAGGCACCACAGATAGAGACCAAAGTAAAACAGTCCCTGTCCTTAATGTGTACAAATAGTTAGCACCACTTTGAGGTTTGAAAAAAAATGCTTTATAAATGTTATATCAGTAATCATATGAAAAGATGTTCTAAGACACTCTTTATATTAGAGAATTGCAAATTAAAACTCTGAGGTACCAACTTGCACCTATCCATTTGGCCAAAATGACAGTAAAAGAAAGTGATAAATGTTGGAGGGGATGTGACAAAATTGGGTCATTAATGCATTGTTGGTGGAGCTGTGACCTGATCCAAGAGCTGGAAAACTGTACATACTCTTTTTCGGTAATACCAAAGATATCATTTTAAAAAGGGGGAAAGGAAATATTTTTACAAAAATATTTATAGCAGCCCTTTTTGTAGTGACAAAGAATTGGAAATTGAGGGGAATGGCTGAACAAATTGTGGTCCATGTTGGTGATGGAATACTATTGTGCTATAAGAAAAGATGAGCAAGATGATTTTAGAAAAAGCTGGAAAGATCTGCAGGAACGGATGCAGAGTGAAATAAGCAGAGCTGTGAGAACAGTGTATACAGGATTGATATGAGATGATCAACTATGAAAGATTTAACTAATCTCAGCAATACAGTGATCTGGAACAATTCTGAAGGACTTATGACAAAAAATGTTATCCACCTCCAGAGAAAGAACTGTTGGAGTTGTATAGAGATCAAAGCTTACTATTTTTCACTTTATTTGGGGGGTATTGATATTATATGAGTATTCTCTTACAACAATGATCAATATGGAAATGGGTTCTGCACAATAATACACATATAATCCATATCACATTGCTTACCATCTCTGGGAAAAGGGAGGGAAGGGAGAGAGGGAGACAATTTGGATCTTATAACTTCAGAAAATTTACATGGAAAATCATTATATGAAATTGGTAAAATAAAATCTCTTAAAAGACACAACAGATATTATCTTAGTTTTATCTTCATAACAACCCTAGAGGCAGGATTTGAACTTTTACCTTGCTGACTCCGAGTCCAATATCTCTCTATTACACAGAGGTCACCAAGTTCATTAGTAGCAGAGCCAGGACTTGAGGCCAGAGCTTCCGATGCTAATCCAGCGCTCTTCTCACTATACTACAGTTATCTAAATTTAACTTTGATCCTTTTGGAATCCAGATGCACATGTAGGAAGACTATTTGGAGAAATGTGTGCTTAACCTCAGGGTAGCTGCTAGGTGGTACAGTGGATAGAGTGCCTGGAATGTAATTGGGAAGAATCATCTGAATTCACGTCCTCCCTCAGATACTTACTATCAGTGTGACTCTGGTTAAGTCATTTAAGCCTCTTTGCCTCTGTTTTTCCATATGTAAAATGGGTTGGAGAAGGAAATGGAAAACCACTCCAAAATCCTTGTCAAGAAAACCCCAAATAGGGTCATTAAGAACTGGACATCATGGAACTAAAATGGTCGAATAAGAAAAGCTTGAAGATCATCAATCATTCCCCAGATAACCATAATCAGAAGAATTAGACACTAAGGAAGATGGCTGATCAACAAGAAGGACAACAAATGCTTGCTTCAGGTCATACTCTTTTAGTTTTTAAAAAAAATTTCCTCATTCTGGCTAATTAAGAATTTTGACTAGTTGGGTTCAAGGTATTCAAGACTTTACCTCTTGGGACAATACAAAGTAGATACAACATTTAGAGCTCAGTTATAGGCACCATATTTTAAAAGAGATACAAGGCAAGTTTGAGCATAGTGAAAGGAAGGCAACCAAGACAGAGGACTCACAACTATGACAGATGGGAATTACTTCAAAGTCCTAAAGTCTTTAGTCTTTAGCAAGGACGATTTAGGATCACTGCCTTCAAGTACTTAAAAGGTTCTAATGTAGAACTGGAAGAATTAGACTTACCTAACTTGGCTCCAGAGAGCAAAACTAAGACCAATTGGGAGAAGGAACAGGAAAGAAGATTTTAACTCTAGTATGAAAAATAAAAATGTCTAATTAAAGTGGTCAAAAATAATGGGGGTGGGTGGGGGGGGCGCAGCTAGCTGGCTCAGTAGATAGAGAGCCAGGCACAGAGATAGGAGATCCTAGATTCGAATATGGCCTTAGACACTTCCTAGCTGTGTGACCATGGGCAAATCATTTAACCCCAAGGGCCTGACCCTTACCACTCTTCTGCCTTGGAATTGACACTTGGTATTTAGTCTAAGATAGAAGGTAAGGGTTTTAAATTTTTAAAAAATACAATGGATTGCTTTAGTAGGCAGTGAGGCCCCATTTGTTAGCAACCCTCTGGAGGTATCATATAAAGAGAAGGATGCTAGACAACTAGGTCACCTCTAAGGAACCTGACACATCTAAGATTTTGTGATTTTGTGCAATAGGATCCAGGTTTTAAAATTGGAAAGGACTTTTGAAATCATTCTATTCAGCCCCCTCATTTTACAAATAAAGTTCCTAAAGCCACAAAAAAAGGTTAAGGGACTGGCCCAAGGTCAGAGATCCACTAAATGATCCACTTGAGGTTTTAATCCAGCACCTACTGACTCTGTAAAAATAAAAGGCAACCTGTAAAACCAATAGGCAATGGATTGATTTAGAGTATCTAAATCAGTTTCTAATCAATAATCAATCCATTGCCTTTTAGTTTTACAGCTTACCTTTTATTTTTACAACTCTGAATCTAGTACCCTTTCCACTGGACCACTTGCTTTCAATAATAGTCACTCAATAAATATATGTATTGAGCTAAATGAACAGAGGCTATTTAAAAATGCTTTTATCGAAGACCGGAGGGCTCACATGAAATCTCTCCACATGTTTTAAAAGCCACAGTCTTAAAACCAGTGCCCATTCATCGGCATCATCTCCATCTGTGGTCACACTGACTCCTTCATCTAACATGGTCATACAGAGAAGTCTTGTCAGTTTAGAAACAAGTCATCTCCACTGAACAAAAGCACAAAGGGCTGCCATTTTGATTCTATTCCCTTGTTGCCTGACACAAAGGCTCATTCAAAGGACCTATCTTGGCTCTTGTTTTTTGTCAAAATTGATGAATGCCAAATGATACAGGCCTTATTTGGCCTGCATGTTTCACACTGGTTATGGATTTTAGATTTGATGAACTAGTCATGTGATATTTTTATTTTTTTTATTTGTTTGTTTTATTTATTTGTGTGTTCATTCATTCATTCATTCATTTATTTGTTTGTTTATTTATTTGTTTATTTAAAACCCTTACCTTCTGTCTTGGAGTCAATACTGTGTATTGGCTCCAAGGCAGAAGAGTGGTAAGGGCTAGGCAATGTGGGCTAAGTGACTTGCCCAGGGTCACACAGCTAGGAAGTGTCTGAGGTCAGATTTGAGCCTAGGACCTCCCGTCTCTAGGCCTGGCTCTCAATCCACTGAGCTACCCAGCTGCCCCCTCATGTGATATTTAAAATCCCTTGTCCAGCCAAGGCTTGAGCTTAGGTAGTGAGGCAGGCCAGGCCATGAAGGACCAAGGGCTTTGTGTGGAGCTAAGTGGGAAAGATTTGGCACAAACTCCAGGTCTGGGCAGGCAAGGAGTCCAGGGCAACAAGGTCAGCAAGAGCAGGAAGATCAAGCAGGGTCTAGGATATTGGCAGTCTGCAAGTCAGCAAGAAAGTCAATCTCCAGCTAGATGTTGAACTCTGATCTTCAGGCAGAGTTGTTGATCTTTTTGCCTTCTTCCTCTTTCAGGGTCCAGCCTGTCCTGGGCTCTTAGAAATGATCTTGGTCAGAAAGGGATCAGAGACTTTTATAGGTCAATCCTGCTCCTAATTAAGTTAGGGGCCAAGATGATGAGATGACTCTATCTCTTTGTTGCTAAGTGTGAATCTGAGCTGATTCACCTTGGGGGTCCCACCATCACAGATTTTTCAGGCTGAATCTACAATGCTGGCTTTAATGATTTTGCTATTATGGAATCATAGATGAATCCTAGAACTTTAGATGTATAATGGAATGTAGAGAGGATCTAGTTTAATTTTCTAATTTGCAGAGGAGAAAAATGAAACATAGAGAGTTGAGATGGTTTGGCCAAAGTCACATGTACAACTGGTGGCAGAGAGAGAAGCCAATTAGAAGCTAAGTCTTAAGATTCCCAGTTCAGTGCTCTTTTCACTACCCCATGCAGCCTGGATAGTTTTAATGTGCCTCAACTAACTCATTAAAAGGAACTAAATTGGGTAGTCAGTCTGAAATAAAGTGCAAATTACATAATTTTTGTTACCATCTATTTTTATTTTTAACATATAATATCTAACATAACAATATAATACATATGAATTGCTATGAATATGGAATAAATTATTAAAAATCTACTTATATAAGAGAAATAAATTCTTACATTAGTTATGTCCAGAAATCAATGCCTCATCCCACCCACCCCCCTTTTAAAACTTAAAACCATTACCTCCTGTTTTAGAATTGATTCCAAGTATTGGTTCCAAGTCAGAAGAAATGTAAGGGCTAAGCAGTTGAGGTTAAATGACTTGCCTATGGTCACAGAGCTAGAAAGTATTTGAGGCCAGTTTTGAACCCCCAAGAAGGCAGGTAATGTTATATAGGTTGTACATAATATACATTTTTTCATATTCTTTTATTAAAAAAATAATTAATTAATTCAGAATATTTTCCCATGGTTACATGATTTATACTTTTTCTCTCCTCTCCTCCCACCCCCCTCCCATAGCCCACATGCAATTTCATTGGGTTTTACATGTGTCATTGATCAAGACCCATTTCATATTATTAATATTTGCATTAGGGTGATCGTTTAGAGTCCATATCCCCAATCATATCCCCATTGACCTATGTGATCAAGCAGTTGTTTTTCTTCTGTTTTTTTACTCCCACAGTTCTTTCTCTGGATGTGGATAGCTGTACATAATATTTTAAAAGAAATAAGAAACAACATAGTTTGTAGAGAATGTTGACTTGGAGGCCGGAAGGCTTGGGTTCAAGTTGTGCCTATGATATTTACTGTGATCTTTAGCAAGTCAGTTTTCTGTTGCTATTCTCCCTTTGGTTAGAAAAAGAGCAAGACCACACTGTTATGTCTTGGCTCATGTATGAACTAAATTTAAAGGAGTCAGAGTTGCACAAGGTCCTCAGCCTCAGTCTCTCTTCCAGTCATCTAAGTCTTGTGGCAAAGCAGAAGTCAGGATGACTTGTGATGGCTCAGGGTGCAGTGGGTAACTTTGGTGTCTTTGATACCTGACCCAGCTCCAGGTGCTCCACAGTACCTGCTTCTTCCATGGTGTGGAAAGGAAATAAGACTGAGTTTGTGGGGGAAGGGGCAACTGGGAGTGACTAGCACTTCCTTCCTGCTGGGGTGGGACTTGCTTCCTGGTGTTGGAGGAGAGAGGAGCTTGTTCAGCCCAGTCTGGAGTGGCATGCTCTTCTTGGTTCAGCCCGAAGACACAGACTTCTGAAGGTTAGACCTGTTCTTGTTTGCTTTCTATCTACTGCTAAGATTTTGAATTAGGCAAAGCAGGACTGATATAGAGTAGACGGGAGTGGGAGAATCCCTACGCCAGCCTCTGGGCCTGGCCTCAACTCTGAAGCTGAGAAAAGAACTCCAATTCCAACTGGTTATTAAACTTTATATTATTTGAATTTGCAGTCAGATAAGTGGACTATCTTTTCTGGTCATAGAGGGAGCTGAACTTCAGTTCAGTCAACCCAGGACAAACAGTCCTTATCGGACCCCTGCTGTTTCCTCTCAGCAGGGGCATCTCCCTCCCTTGCCTCACCAAGCAGTGTTCCCTCTCCCCCCTCTCTCCTCCATACTCCACACACACCTCCCATTATCCCCTGTTTTTCCAATCCCATTTCACTTCTCAATAAATATTACAGTTTTTGGCGAGTCAGCTAGGTTTTCTAACCTATTTTGTCAAGAATTTCAGAGAAGTTGGGCCTGCATACATTTCAAAATAAATATTACAATGGTCATGGTTGTTGGGACACATTGTTCTCATCTGCCTATTGTGCCAGAGGAAGTCTTCCCATGCTTGGGGTAGACACCTTCCTAACGCACCAAGATGGTTTGCTAGGCTGTGGCCATTGCCCATGCTATAGATTCTTGGAGCCACAGGGAGAGATGGGTGAAAAGTGGACACTAGAGGTGGATAGGCATCCCTGAAAAGGGCTCACCAAGCCCTCACACCAGAGATACTAGTTCTTGAGCATTCCATATACCCCTTAAAATGTTCTAGACAGCTTTCTAATATTTTAAGTTGGAAAAATGGTGCCAGTATGCTTTGGTAGAGGGAATTCCTATTCCAGTGAAATCAGTCCTTGTCTTTTTAAAAGGTATATAATTGGGGTGGCTAGGTAGTTTAGTGGATTGGGAGCCAGGCTTAGTAGTCCTGAGGACTTGAGTACAAATCTAGCCTCAGATACTTCCTAGCTGTGTGACCTTAAGTCACTTAAGCCCAATTGCCTACCTCTTACTGCTCTTCTGTCTTAGAATTGATATTAAGACAGAAGGCAAGGGTTTTAAGAAAAAAATAATAAAAGGAATGTAAGGCAGTTTGCTATAGTAATTAGAGGGCTAGACTTGGAATGAAGAATCCCAACTTTTATCCTACCTCAGATACTCAGATATAAGTGCATCATTTTGGAGAAGTCACTTAACATTTCTGAGCCTCAGTTTTTTCTTCTGTAAAATAAAAATCACTATATATGTGGGTTATGAGACTCAAGTGAATTGCAATGCATGTAGTGCTTTTTAAATCTTAAAACCCTGTATACATATGAGATATTATTATTTTTCATTATCTTTACTTTCTGATACAAATAGGAATTGGAATGGATTTAATGAGTGTTCTTAAGATGTCATTTTAGGAAGTGCTTTCCTGAATAAATATATACAATATGTCATTAATATGACATGTTAAGTGGGTGCTTCTAAAGTGCTTGAAAACAGTTTGCTTCTTTATGTAGGTTCAGATTCTACCTTAAGTCCTTTTTTTTTTTAATTTGCACCATTTAATTACTTAGCAAACACTTTCTTACACAGTGAAAAAGCAAACTGGCCCAGAATGACTTTAAATTATAAATTCTCAAATAGTGCAGGGCAGCCAGGTGGCACAATGGATAGGATATTGGGCCTTGAGTTAGAAAGACCTAAGTTCAAATCCAGCCTGACATTTACTAGCTAAGTGACCCTGGGAAAATCACTTATTTATTAATCCTGTTTACCTCAGTTTCTGCATCTGTAAAATGTCATCTTTGCCAAGAAAATCCCAAATGGGGTCACAAAGAGTTGGATACAACTGAATTGACTGTACAACAACAACAGATAATCATGAGTTTTGACATCAGGAATATGAATCAATTTACTTTTTTTTTTAGTACTTTAAGAAATCCTTGATTATAGCAAAGGAGATACTATTTTCACCCACTTAAGGCATGATCTCAGCACACCTCCACAGTGGACTTAATGAGTTATTTTGACAAAAAAAAAATCTCTTTTGGTGGCTCACTTTCCTATTTTTATTGCTATTCCTAGGGGCTTACACACATTACATGCATTTTAGCCTCATAACCATCTTGTGAAGTAGGTGCTATTTTTATTTTAGAGAGGGAAAAAATGAGGCTCAGAAATGTTAAATGTCTTCTCCAGAGTGATGCACCTAGTAAGTCTGAGAAAGGGGATTATAATTGAGAATTCTTTATTCCAAGTTCAGCCCTCTCTTCATTATATCAGAGTGCCTAATAAAACTGTACTTCTTTTATTTCCCCCCTTAAAACCCTAACCTCTCTCTTAGTATCAATTAATTAATCAATTAATAAGTATTCATAATTGACTGACTTTTTTGGGTAATGAACTTCTCTGAACTTAACGGTGTTCACCTTTTGTTAGAAGGGCATATAGTCTGTCTCTGTGCCCTTCCTTAAAAAGCTTGGTGTTACTTGCCAGAATTCGCATACTTGAAGAGCTCAGACTTCAGAGACTTATTGATATAGAGCCAGAAGAGCCCTCAGAAACCATCTAATCTAATCTCTTCTTCATTTTAGAGGTTAAAAAACCTCAGGCCTGGAGGGAAAGGTCATAAGATCATATAGTCAAAAAAAGAATCAGGGTCAGCAGATTTGAACCTTAGTACTCTGACTGTAGAGTTAGAATGCTTTCCTTTGTACCAAACTGCCTTTTTTCTTACCTTGGGGCAAAAAGCCAATTAGTAGGACTTTAGTGAGAAAAAAAAATCTATAAGAAAATCCAAAGGCAAATACTGTAAGACACATGATAACTTTTATATTCATTCGTTTATTAAATAAGCATTTTTTAAAGCACCAACTATACATAAAGACACTGTGTTAGGCATCAGAGATAGAAAGACAAACAACACCTTATAATTACAAAGGTCTTTAAATTCATTATCTCATTTCAATCCTATGGTATACTGGTGAGGAAGAAAGGAAAAAGTATTTTTGCCCCAGTTTTTAGAAGGTGAAACTGAGATTTAGAAAGGTTAATCATCTTCCTGTTTCACATTATCCAGAGTTTCTGTCAATTAAATCAGAAACTGAAAAGTTGATTGATTCATATGCTACATCCTGGCTTTCTTGAAATGAGGTTCTAAACCCCTTTCACTTTTTTTCCAGAGGTGAGAAGTCTATGAGTATAGAATATACCTTATACTGCCTGACACAAGTGCTATGTTTGCTTAAATTAACTCTCTCTCTCTCTCTCTCTCTCTCTCTCTCTCTCTCTCTCTCTCTCTCTCTCTCTCTCTCTCTCTCTCTCTCTCTCTCTCTTTCTGTAGGTCTCAGTTTCTCTCTTTTTGTCTGTCTCTTTCTGTCTTTATGTCTCTGACTTTCTCTTTCTCTCTGTCTCTGTCTCTCCCTTTCTCTTTCTCTGACTCTGTCTCTTCAGTCTCTCTCTGTCTTTCTGTCTGTCTGCCTCTCTCTCCTCCTTCTTTGAGGCAGTGAGGTGATACAGTGGTGCAGCCTTTCTCTTTCTTCTTTTATCTTCTTGATCTTCAGAAATGTGACTTAAAAACAAAGGAAATCAACAAAAATAAGATTTTAAAAAAGAAAGAAAATCTGGTAAACTGATTCTTAGTCCTCAAAACCCCCAAGCCCTCGGAATCTCTTTCTTGGGGGATTGAATTCAAAGGATGAGGGTCTGTAAAGTTTCTAACAAATCACTGTTGTCCCAAATCCACAGAAAGTTGCCTGTGGTCAGCCTTGTCAGAAGGCCTCCCAGGTGGCTCATCAGACCCCTGCCGGGTTAATGCTCACGTGCTCTTCCTCCCCGTGCAAACCCTCCAAATCACAGGCCATTTTTCATCAGGGAGTACAGTCAAGTGATTATTGATTGGAAAAAAACAACAACCCCCAAACAAACTAGGAGCACAAGCCCCCAAACAATAGCTGCCCTGGAGGCCTGGCAGAACAGGCTCCCTCTCGAGTTTGCTTTGTCTCTGGGCTCTGACTTCTTTATCTCCTGCCTGACTCTTCCCCCACCCGGGCTGATTTCTCTTCAGACTACAAAAACACAGGCAGGCACACAAAACCCTTCTTTGACTCCCCTAGAGCTTAGTGGGAAACAAGCCGGTGCCTGAGGGGGGATTACCAATGGCCAATGCAGGAAACCATGAGATCAGGAAATAAAGGGAAAGCAGGCTGTGGGCTGTGGGGCCACCAGCTTTTTGCCTTTTACACCTTCCAGATGGCCCAGAGATCCTCTTTCAGTTCTCGGTTAGGAGGCAGGCTCAGAACTCTGCCAGCCTTATCCTGAGGCGGGGAAGGCTAGCCATCGACCTGATGGAAATTCACAGGTACCAAGGAGGTGCCCTTATTCCTCCGAGCATGACTGCCACTCTCTTGCTTAAATCTGAAATCCTATTCTAGGAAATTAATTCCTTTTGCAGGGATTCTTAACCTGGGATCTGTGACCTTGCTTAAAAAAAAAAAAGGATCGATCTGCTTTGTAATTCTATTTCTTTATCTCTCCTTGGTAATCCCATCCTTTTATTTAAAATGTAATTTTAAAACAGTGAAGCACATTATTCTGAGAAGGGGTCATAGGCTTCATCAGATTTGCCAAAGGAGCGACAGACAAAAAAAAATTAAGAGAATTGGAGAAAGGGTTAATTCTTGTAACACTGGGAATAGAGTAAGAGGATATGAAACTCAGTCTCAGTGGAGTCCCCCCCCCCCCCCCCCCCCCAGCCAAAGCTGAGATTCAAATCCAGGTCCTTATGCACCACTGTAACCCAGCACACTTTGGCATGGATGCATTTCACATCCTTTTTTAAAAATCTGATTCTATGGTGTGGGTAGGGGAAGGAGAGGCTGAGTAAAAAAATGAATGAATTAAAAAAAAAAAGAAATCTGAATTACTGGTAGAGACTCCACGGGAACATGAGAGATGAGGAGCTGTCATTAAGGAACATGGGACCGTGAGAGCCTAAATCAGGGTCCTCTGTAGCAGAACCCATTCCTCTGTGAGGATTTCACCGTCTTGGGTTCTTCATCTGCAAAATGGGGACAATAATCTTGGCCATATCTCTGAGTTCCTGGGAAAATCAAGTGAAACAGTGACTATGAAAGGGCTTTACTGTGAGCATATTACAAATGGGAAAGGGAATCTCCTTATTTTGATCAGGGAGGCATCAGCCTAACTTTGAAGTGGGGAAAGTCCTAACAGATTCTCAAAGCATAGAATGGGTACTTGACTCCCCAGCTGAAGGACAATAGTTTCATCCATGGTTTGTGGCTCTTAGTTTTGGTGAATTCTTAAGAGTATTGGGGAGCAAGAGACAGGGAAGGAAAAGTGAGAAATGAGACCAGTGGTGGGGCATTCAATGCCCCCAACCAGTCCCTTCCCTTTCTTCACCTTTCAGGGCTATTCCAAAGCAGCTGCTCTCCCTTTTCTCCCTAATCCCTTCTCAGTTGTGCCCTGCTCCTACATCCCCCTCCCCCCAAAGCCTGGGAGTGAGGTGGGCCCCCAAACGACCCTCAGCATTTCTGATGTAGAAAATAGACCCAATGAAGTCCTTTCTGCCTAATGAAAAGGGTCTCCCCCAACCCTGTCGTGTTTGGTAGAGTTTTTGTTCATCCCATTCTGATACAGGCCTGTGTAAGGTCAACGACTCCTTTAAAAATAAGGAAAACATGGAAACATGCCCAGTTTCTATCCTGCTGACGGTGCAGTTCTCTGTTGCCAGCCCACAGTTCATTGCTGAAGCCCTCACAGTGATTGTTCACAAAGGTCTGCAATCTATTATGCTAAGGTTGACTGCTACATTCAAATGTAAAAACAGATCCTTGGATCAACAGTCTGTAAAAAGCCAAGAAAAATGTGGTCCCTCTTTTACTCACTGGAGCAGAAAAATCGACAAAAAGGCATCTTCTGCACGTATACAGCACTGGACCGAAGCCCTTTGCAGAGGACCTGGCTAAGAAACCTCTGGGTCCATTTTTCTCCTTGGGAACATTTTCCACCATATCGGTGTCCTCGTTTCTGTAGTTGGAAAAACCATGGAAAGGACCAGCAGCAGATCTGGAGCACTGGGAATCATCCCTGGAGGTCATCTCTTCTCTTCTATTTAATTCAATTCAGAGCAGTTCAGTTCAGAACATTTCAATTCAACATTCTTTTAAAGGCCTGCCCTGTGCACAGACATTTTGTTGGGTGGTGGGGACGTACAAATAAAGATGAAACACACCCACAAAGAGTTTCCATTTGATGGAGAATATATATACATATATATATATCATGTAATAATATGTATAAATTATATATAAACATAAATAAAACAAATAAATTATGTTATATAAAAACAGATAAATAAAATAAATGCAAAAATAAATTGTATGTAAATTATGTATAAACAGATAAATAAATAAAATAAATAAATTATATATAAATTATATAAACAGATAAATAAAATAAATACAAAATAAATAAATTATATTTAAATTATACATAAACAGATAAATACAATAATTACAAAATAAATAAATCATGTAAATTATATATAAACAGATTAATAAAATAAATACAAAAATAAATTATACATGCAAATTATATATAAACTAATAAATTCATAAAAATAAATAGTATATATGTAAATAATATATAAACGGAAAAATAAGTACAAAGTAGATGCCGAGTAATTAGGTGATGGTGGGGAGTTTGGGGGCCCTAACTCATGGAAAAGATGGCATTTGAATTAAGCTTTGAGCTCCCTCTGAACTAGGGATTCCAAGGGGCAGAGTGGAGGAAGGACTGTATTCTGAACTTGGGAGACTGCTGGAGAAGAAGCAGGGAGAAAGGAGAAGGGAAGGCATGGAGGGGGAAGATCAAGTTGGTCATTTTAGCTGGAATATAAAGATTCCCTACTCCCAGGTCACTGCTTTATCACCAGAGCATAAAACCTGGACAGGAAAAGATGTTACTTAAGTAGAGGCAATTAGGATATTTGCAAATCTGAAACATCAACAAAAAAAAATATCCCTCCATTGCTATCTCAACTTGTTCAGACATTGAGAAGCATGGACAATGTGGGGAATGGCTGAATAACCAGTTTTAATTTGTTTTCCTGAACTCTCTGTTCTGCACTGGGGGTCCTGGGTGCCCCATTGGCATTAGTAATGCATGCTCGTTCTCTTCCTCTAGAGGCTTGCCAAATTGCTGTTAATATTCTGCCTGCTTCATTTGTTCACCTATTGGCAATTACCTAGCTGAGATCATTGTTTTTCTCTTTTCTTTATTTTTAGCACAGTGCAGTAATTTTCAGCAGGCTAGTGATCAGAGCTGCAATCTTGGCTTTTTTTTTTCAGTTTAAGAAGTCTTCCTTTGGTTAACTGTCAAAGACACTTTAACTGGTTAAATAACAAGGCTATTCTTCCCTGTTGTCCTGGGAATCATTCCTTCTGATTAAACCCAAACTGGTACTGTGCTGTGGTCATAGATATGCGTGTACACACACATAAACATGTTCATGTTCATGTACTACTCTGCATACACATGTAAACTGCTCCTTTATTTAATATGGATCCAGGTGAAGTAAATATTGGCTGTTCAATTCCAGTCTGGGTTATGATCTTTGGAGCCATTCAGACTTTTCCGGGCCTTGGCCTGGGTGGGTCAGCAGGCTGTGGACACAGTTTCCAGGATCATGCTCAGGAAGGGAGAGTGTCCAGGAAGGGAGGAAGTGACAGCCAGATTCTGAGTTCTCTTTTGGACTCTACCATAAATATCCTTTAGGACAGAATGTTAGTTCCTTGATTTCTCTGTCTCTCAATCCATAGCTTGCTACTAAAAAAAAAAATCAAGTGTAAACATGATTCACAAGGGAATATTAAACTATTAACAGGAACAAATTCATGTGGTTTGTTGTAAATAATGATCCTAACCAAGCTACAGGGAGATGGGAAGGTTTTATTGTAATTAAAAAAACCATAATGACATAAATTACTTTGTCAGACATTGAAATGGGTCAGAGAGGGAGGCTCAAAACAACTTTCTTCTTATCAGCTGACTTGATGCCTGCTGTGAAACCTTCACTGTTGGTTCCATGTAGACCAAACTTAAATTCTGGAAAGGTAACTCAATCCCCAGGGTATGTATGAACCAATTGCTCTATATGAACTCAGTGCTGGGATTCACTACTCCAAATATGGCAGCCCAGATTGAAATAATCCTTCAAAGACTGGAAGAATGGTGACTGATTGAAGTGGTGAGTCAGAGTTTTGAATTGACTTTGATACCTACCTTATGCCATTTGTCTAGGGTTTAAGTCTGTTGAGTGCTCTTAGTGGCATAGGAGAGGCTTTAAGTTTTCATTCCTGGGAGGCGGAATCAAGATGGCTGCATAGAGGCAGAGAAACTTCAGACCTCTGAAAACCCTTCCTCACCGATTATAAACCAAATGCTCCTAGGGGACTGAAAACCGAACCTAACAACAGGAAAGATCCAAGGAATCCTCTTGCTGGACTCAACTTAAAAGGTATGTCCCAAAAGTCCGAATTCGAGAACACTAATGTTTAAGGGGAAGGAAGAAGGAAGGTCCCAAGACCTCTCTCCCACCTAGACTGCTGAGCCTCCAGCAGTGGCTGGAATTTCTCAGCAGGCGAGGGCCCTAGTCTGGAAGGAGTAAATTGTGGGCAAAGCCATGCCAGGCTCAGGGCTCTGAAAACAGGCGGTGGGGAAGCAATCAGAGAAGCACAGAGCAACTTCAAACAACTTCACAAGGCAGCAGGAAACTATAAAACAAAATCAAAAGAATGAAAAAATTGAGGAAAATATGAAACATCTCATTCACAAAACAGAAGATTCAGAAAATCGTTCAAGGAGAGACAACTTAAGAATCATTGGTCTACCAGAAGACCAAGACAAAAGAAAAATACTGGACATCATACTACAGGAAATTATCCAAGAAAACTGCCCCAACATTCTAGAACAAGAGGGAAAAGTGGAGATTGAAAGAGTCCACAATCACCTCCTGTATGTAATCCCCAACTGACAACACCCAGTAATGTTATAGCCAAATTCAAGAACTATCAGACTAAGGAAAAAATATTACAAACTGCTAAGAATAAGTCATTTATATATGATGGAATTACAGTGAGGATAACACAGGATCTGGCTGCATCTACACTGAAGGACTGAAAGGCATGGAATATGATATTCCAAAAAGCAAGGGAACTAGGTCTACAACCAAGAATCAACTTCCCAGCAAAACTGACTATATTCTTACATTGGAAAGTATGATTATTTAATAAAATAGAAGAATTCCAAACATTTGTAAAGAAAAGACCAGACCTGAACAGGAAATTTGATGCTCAAACACAGAACCCAAGAGAATCATCAAAAGGTATTTAAGAAAAGGGGAAAAAAGAAAAACAAAGCAAAACAAAACAAAAACTGTTTTTAAGGGACCCAATAAGTTAAAATGGTATGTATCCATATAAGAAAAGAGGATATTGGTAACTCTTAAAAATTGTTACTAAGTAGCTAGGTTACTGGGTAGCTAGAAGAATTATACTTAGAGGGAACAGTGACAAACTATATAGGATGAAATGCCAAGACATAAACATGTATATAGATATATGTATGCATAAATATATATGTATATGTATACATATATACAATTAGAGTTACAAAAAGAGGTTACTACTAAGAGAAATGGGAAAAGAAACAAAATAGAGTAAATTTATATGTCACAAAGAAGCTCATGGCGGGGGTGGGGAGAACATCAATACACTGGAAGGGTAAAGAGGTTGGAGATAGTAAATACTCAATTCTTACATGAATTGAAATTGACTCAGAGGGAAGAACAATCAAATACATTGGAGTAGAGAATTGATTTGTAGCCTATAGGAAAGTAGAAGGGTAACAAATGGACTGATAGGGACGAAAGCAATACAAGGGAGGAAGAGGGTGGGGGGGGGCAGTTTAAAAAGACTTTAAAGAAAATAAGAGGGGAATAAGAAGCGGGGTAGAAAGGTAAGTAAAATAAGGGTGGGAATTAGGGGGAACAATTAAAAACAAAACACTGATGTAAGGAAATAGTGAAAGAAGAAAGGGCAGGACTAGGAGTGGAAATCAGAATGCTGGGAAATACACAGCTGGTAATCATAATTCTGAATGTGAATAGAATGAACTCACCCATTAAATGCAAGGAAATAGCAGAGTGGATTAGAAATCAAAACCCTACCATATGCTGTCTACAAGAAACACACATAAGGAAGGTAGGCACACATAGGGTAAAAGTCAGAGAATGGATACAAATCTATTGGGCATCAACTGATAAAAAGAAGGCAAGAATCACAATCATGATATCTGACAAAGCCAAAGTAAAAATAGATCTAGTCAAAAGAGACAGGGAAGGTAATTACATCCTGATAAAAAGCAGCATAGACAGTAAACAATAGCAGTACTCAACATTTGTTTTTTCAAAGTACCAGCTTCTTGTCTTATTTATTAAATCAATAGTTCTATCACTTTCGATTTTATTAATTTCTCCCTTAATTTTTAGGATTTCTAATTTGGTTTTCTGCTGGGGGTTTTTAATTTGATCGCTTTCGAGTTTTTTCAATTGCATTTCCAATTGATTGATCTCTGCTCTCCCTTGTTTGTTAATATAAGCTTTCAGGGATATGAATTTGCCTCTGATTACCGCTTTGGCTGCATCCCAAAAGGTTTGAAAGGATGTTTCGCCATTGTCATTTTCCTTGATGAAATTATTAATTGTTTTTATGATTTCTTCTTTAACTAAACGGTTTTGGAGTATCATATTGTTTAATTTCCAATTGGTTTTAGATTTGGTTTTCCATGTACCATTACTAATCATTATTTTTATTGCCTTGTGATCTGAGAAGGCTGCATTCATTATTTCTGCTTTTTTGCATTTGTGTGCTATGTTTCTGTGACCTAATGTATGGTCAATTTTTGTGAATGTGCCATGTGGTGCTGAGAAGAAGGTGTATTCCTTTTTATCCCTATTTATTTTTCTCCATATGTCTATTAATTCTAATTTTTCTAAGATTTCATTCACCTCCTTTACCTCTTTCTTATTTATTTTTTGATTTGATTTATCTAAATTTGATAATGGTTGGTTTAAGTCTCCCACTAGTATGGTTTTATTGTCTATTTCTTCCTTCAATTCTCCTAGTTTCTCCATTAGAAATTTGGGTGCTATATTATTTGGTGCATACATGTTGATTAATGATATTTCCTCGTTGTCTAGAGTCCCTTTTAACAAAATATAATTACCTTCCCTATCCCTTTTGATCAGGTCTATTTTTGCATTGGCTTTATCAGATATCATGATTACCACTCCTGCCTTCTTTCTATCAGTTGAGGCCCAGAAGGTCTTACTCCATCCTTTAATTCTGACCTTGTGGGTGTCAACCCGCCTCATGTGTGTTTCTTGAAGACAACATATGGTAGGGTTTTGGATTCTAATCCATTCTGATATTCGTCTACGTTTTATGGGTGAGTTCATCCCATTCACGTTCAAAGTTATGATTGTCATTTGTGGACTCCCTGGCATTTTGATAGCCTTCCCTAATTCTAACCTTTTCTTCTTTGGCTCTACCTTTTAGTCCAGTGATTTACTTTGAATCAGTGCCCCTTGTCCCCTCTCTTGATGTTTCCCTTTTTAGTCCCTCCCTTTTTGTTCCCTCCCCCTCCCCCCTCTCTTTCCCTCCCTTTTTGTTCTCCCTCTCCCCCTCCCCCCCTTGGTTTTCCCTTCTCCTTACCCTTGTTGGGTAAGATAGAATTCAAGATCCCAATGGATCTGGATGTTTTTCCCTCTCAGAGTTGATTTCCCTGAGATTGAGGTTTAAGTAAACCCCCCCCCCTCTCTTCCTCTCCTTCTTTTAGGAGTTTTCTTCCCCTCCCCTTCCCATGTTAATCTTTGTGTGAGAACCATTATTCTATTTGGTCTTTCTTTACCCCCTATTTATACATTACATTTTCCCCACATATTAGCATACATAGATTGATATAAATGTGGTCCTTATAGAAGAGAGTTTGAGTAAAAGAAGAAGATAACATTTTTCCCCTTTCCTTAATATTTACCTTTTCAGGTATTCCTTACTCTTTGATTTTCGGTATCAAACTTTCCACAGAGCTCTGGTCTTTTCTTTGCAAAAAGTTGGAAGTCTTCTATTTTGTTGAATGCCCATACTTTCCCCTGGAAGTATATAGTCAGTTTTGCTGGGTAGCTGATTCTTGGTTGGAGACCCAGCTCTCTTGCCTTTCTGAAGATCATGTTCCATGCCTTACGATCATTCAGAGTAGAACTTGCAAGGTCTTGTGTGACCCTGATTGGCATGCCTTTATATCTAAATTGTCTTTTTCTGGCTTTCTGTAGGATTTTTTCTTTTGTTTGATAGCTTTGGAATTTGGCAATTACATTCCTAGGAGTTGTCTTTTGGGGGTTTAGTGTAGAAGGTGTTCTGTGAGCTCTGTCAGTGGCTGTATTGCCCCCTTGTTCTAGAATCTCTGGGCAATTTTCTTTGATTATATCTTGTATCACCATGTCCAGTTTGGTGTTTATTTCTGGCTTTTCTGGGAGTCCAATTATTCTTAAATTTTCTCTTCTCCCTCTATTTTCCAGATCTATCACCTTGTCGGTGAGATATTTTATGTTCTCTTCTAATTTCTTGGTGTTTTGGCTTTGCTTTATTAGTTCTTGCTTTAAAGCCTGGTTTTCTTTTACAGTTTGGTCAAACTGGTTTTGTAGATGCATGAATTTCTTTTGCATTATTTCCCACTTTTCCTCCCAGAGGGCTTCCATCTTTTTGGTCATTTCTGATTCAAATTCTTCATGGGTTTGTGGAGAGTTTCTATTTCCTTTGGAAGATTTTGGAGAATTTTCTTGTATATCTTCTTCTATCTGCTCTGTATTTTGTATTTTGGCTCCATAGAATGTGTCCAAAGTCGCCCCTTTCTTCTTATTTTTCTTGGTATTTTGGGGCTTCTGTGCTTCTGTGGAGTTTGTCATCTCTGAATGTGGAGGATTAGCTTTTCTTATCTCTGGTGATCCGAGGCTTTAGTCCTGGGCAGATGTTGGTTCTAAGAGCTTTCCCTGGGTTAAACTGAATATGCCTCACTGGAGCTGGAATGGAAGGGTCGGACCACGAGGCCACACTCTCCCCCCAGCTCACTTTCAGGAAGTTGCCTTCAGAATCGCTGGCCGTGAGGCTGTTTCGTCGGCCTGCGGGGGGATGGGCTGCAGCTTTCCCAAGCTCTAGGGCAAGGACTTTCACTGAGGCTTAGATAGCAGGATCCAGCCTGTGAGGCTGTCTTGCCCGCCCTGAGGGTTGCTGTTGTTTCGACCAGCTCTCTGCAGCGGAAGCCCCAGGCAGTAACTTTCACTGGGACTCGGGTAGAAGGCCCTGTGGGTTCTGCTCTCTGAGCCTGGCCAGGCTGCGGCTTCCGGGAGCCTTGGACTCTGCGCTCCTACCCCTGAGGTCCGAGTGATCTCGGGTTCTGGCTTTTGAGGGGAGCCGTACCTTTTGAACCGGGTCCAGGTCCAGGAGGAGGGTTCCCAGGGTCTGTGCTGTTGATCGTTTTGAATTTCGGCGCCTTAGGAGCTTATAGTTTGAGATCGGTCGGGAAGGGTTTTCCGGAGATCTGAGCTTTAGCTTTCTCTAAGCCGCCATCTTAACCGGAAGTCTCTGGAGTACTCAACATTTGTGCACCAAATGTCATAGCATCCAAATTTCTAAATAAGAAACTAGTGGAGCTCAAGGATGAAATAGATAGAAAAACTATACTAGTGGGAGACCTGAACCTTCCTCTATCAGAACTAGATAAATCAACTAAAAAAATAAATAAGAAAGAGGTAAGAAAAGTGAATGAAATCTTAGAAAAATTAGAGTTAGTAAATATGTGGAGAAAAATAAATAGGGACAAAAAGGAATACACCTTCTTTTCAGCAGCACATGGTACGGTCACAAAGATTGACCATGTATTAGGGCATAAAAATATTGCAAACAAGAGCAAAAGAGCAGAAATAATAAATGCAACCTTCTTAGACCACAATGCAATGAAAATAATAATTAGTAAGGGTAAATGGAGAAATGAATCAAAAATTAAATGGAAATTAAACAATATGATTCTCCAAAATTGGGTAAAGAATAAATCATAGAAACAATTAATAATTTCCTTGAAGAAAATGACAATGATGAGACATCTTTTCAAAACCTAGGGGATGCAGCCAAAGCTGTACTCACAGGGAAATTTATATCCGTGAGTTCAGGGAGGGCAGAGGTCAATGAATTGGGCATGCAAATTAAAAAACTAGAAAGTGAACAAACTAAAAATCCTCAGATGAAGACTTAATTAGAGAACCTAAAAATCAAAGGAGAAATTAATAAAATTGAAAGTCAAAGAACTATTGAATTAATCAATAAGACTACAAGCTGGTACTTTGAAAAAACAAATAGAATAGACAAAGTACTGGTCAGTCTAATTTAAAAAAAGGAAAGAGGAAAACCAAATTGACAGTATCCAAGATATCCAAGACAGTATCCTCTAATGAAGAGGAAATTAAGACAATCATTAAAAATTATTCTGCCCAATTATATGGCAATATATGTGATATGGGCAATCTAAGTGATATGGATGAATATTTACAAAAATATAAATTGTCTAAACTAACAGAGGAAGAAATAGAATACCTAAACAATCCCATATCAGAAAAAGAAATTGAACAAGCCATCAAAGAACTCCCTAAGAAAAAATCTCCAATACCAGATGGTTTCACAAATGAATTCTATCGAATATTCAAAGAACAACTAATCCCAATATTATACAAACTATTTGACAGATAAGCAAAGAAGGAGTTCTACCAAATTCATTTTTAAGACACAAATATGGTGCTGATTCCAAAGCCAGGCAGGTCAAAAAGAAAGAAAGAAAACTATAGACCAGTCTCCTTAATGAACATAGATGCAAAAATCTTAAATAGGATACTAGCAAAAAGACTCCAGCAAGTGATCGTGAAAGTTATTCCTATGACCAAGTAGGATTCATACCAGGAATGAAAGGATGTTTCAATATTAGGAAAACCATTAGGAAAACCATAATTGACCACATTAACAAGCAAACCAACAAAAATCACATGATTATCTCAATAGACGCAGAAAAAGCCTTTGATAAAATACAGCACTCCTTCCTATCGAAACTAGAAAGTACAGGAATAGAAGGGCCTTTCCTAAAAATAATAAACAGTATATATATCTAAAACCATCAGCAAACATCTTCTGCAATGGGGATAAATTAGAAGTATTCCCAATAAGATAAGAGTGAAACAAGGATGCCCATTATCACCTCTATTATTTAACATTGTACTAGAAACACTCGCAGTAGAACACAGAGAAGAAAAAGAAATTAAAGGTATTAAAATAGGCAATGAGGAGACCAAGCTATCACTCTGCAGATGATATGATGGTTTAAATAAAGAATTCTAGAGAATCAACCAAAAAGCTAGTTGAAATAATCAAGAACTTTAGCAGGATACAAAATAAACCCACATAAATCATTAGCATTTTTATATATCTCCAACACATCTCAGCAGAAAGAATTCAGAAAGAGAAATTCCATTCCTTTCATGTTGCTTTTCCCCAATCAGAAGGTGAGCTCTGAAAGGTAAGATTGTCTTTCTTTTTGCCTATATTTGTATCCCCAGAGCCTAAAATTCTCTAGTCCATAGTAAGAGCTTAATAAACTAAGCAACTTGACTGGATTTGATTTGTATGAATTGACATGGAATGAAATGAGTAGAATCAGGAGAATCAACTATATAATAATTATATTTTATACATATAATAACAATATATTTATATATATATCTCTGTATATATTAATTTATACATTGTCTCTTGCATTAGATTGTGAGCTCCTTGAAGCAAGGGTTGTCTTTCATTTCTTTTTGAATCTCCAACTCTTAGCATAATGCCTTAAATAGCAGGTATTTAATAAATATTAGTTGTTTGAGGGAGGTACTATTATTATCCCCATATTATAGTTGAGGAAACTGAGGTAGACAGAGATTTAATGACTCACCCAAGGTCTCCCAATTTAGTGTCTCAGGGTAGATTTGAACTGAGCTCTTCCTGACTCCAAGCCCAGTGCTCTATCCACTGCACAAACTATTATATACTTTAAAATCAAAGTAAGCTGCATAGAATAAAGATTTTTGGTTTTGTGTGCAAGCTTTTCTTTTTTCTTGCTCTATTTTGCACATGGGAATGCTTGTTTTAGTTGGTGTTTGTTAAGTTCAGGATTTTTAAAAAACTAAAAATTAAAACTGAGGGAGTTGGAACTAATGACCTTTTACATCCCTTCTGGCTCTAAACCTATGGTCCTATGATCTTGTATATTGGACAGAAACTTGGGAAGAACAATGAACTGGGCCTAGAGTTTAACAGGATGAACAAAATGGGATAGATTGCCTTTGGAAAATTTTAAAATGCGTTTAATGACCCCAACCTCCTTCCTGAAACAAAACCCCATGTTTTTGGTGCCAATATTCTTCCAGGGGTGCTATATGATTGTAATCATGGAATATTAGTCTATAAAGACTTAAAGTTGTAGGTCATCCAAAAATGCAATGGAAAGGCATAGTAGACCTGTATAGATTGCAACATATTACCAGTGAAGAAGATTGGGAAGGGGGTCTAGATTTAAAATGAAAGAGGAGAAAAGATACAAAGGATACCAGTAGATAACTACATACGTGGAAATTGAGTTTGATCATGCTGGTATTCATGAAATATCAAGATCTATTGAGGAAAGTCCCTTAGCATGTTGGACAGATCCTTGTGGAGGATTCAAAGGAGTACATAGACAAGGGTCTCACAAGATGAAAAAGTATGTATAGATTTCAGTCTATATCCTTGAGAGACTTACCCCTGTAGAAAAGCTCATTTATCAAAGCGTCAAAGCAAGAAATCTTTTCCTTCATGGTGAGTCAGAGAAACTTGCATGTAGCAGGTGCTTAATAAATATTGGTTGGATGAACTTCTTCCTTCCTTCCTTCCTTCCTTCCTTCCTTCCTTCCTTCCTTCCTTCCTTCCTTCCTTCCTTCCTTCCTTCCTTCCTTCCTTCCTTCCTTCCTTCCTTCCTTCCTTCCTTCTTCCTTTCATCATTTGTCCATTCATTTATCTCTATATATAATATTTATATATTTTATAAAATAAATGTATAAAATATTTATATATATAATTTATATCTATTTATAATTTATCTATCCAATGGTGAATCTTGAGACAACAAATTTATTGAAGACCTCACAAAGTTTGGAGGTTCTGAATCAGAATTCACTTCAAGAGGATCATCTAGGAGTGATTCTCCTGTTACTACACGGACTATAGAGAACACTATGACTTTGACCTTGTTCTCCTCCTCATCTCCTTCCATCAATGCCGGGAGGAAGATCTCATCAATGTGAGACATTCAGAGGACTTCCCATCTTTACTTACTATCCTAGAAGTATTCTTAGAATGGCCAATCTGTTTCATGCTGATCTGTGGAAGGTCTACGTTGATGTCCAAGGACAGACTGGACAATGATTCCCAGTTCTACAATTAGCCCAGCAAGAACAAAACGAAACAAAAACCTCAATTTTATACCTTTCATAAAGGGAACTTTCTGAGCATCTCCTGATGAGGAGAAAAAGATTTCCAGCAACAAGGAGTTGCAAGGTTCCTCTTTTCCATGTGAGTTCTCTAAGCTAGAATCCACTTTACCCTGGATTCTTAACATCCTTGTGAAAAAAAATATACCACAGACTTTTGGAAAGAGTGGAATGGAGTGGGGTACAGCTGGCGCTGGAGAGACAATGGTTATACCAATTATTTTTACATTATTGCTTTAGTAAATACTCCTTTCTACAAACCACCTAAGTCTGTATGACTAGATGATTTTCAAGTGATAATCTTGCATGAAGTATACCAGTGGGGGCTCATGAACTAATAGTACTTGAAAAATAACTGCCAACCCCTCAGGGATACCTCAACATCCCTTATGGCATGCAGTTGCCCTCATTCTTGAAACTCAATTCATCAGTTTAAATGAGCATTGGGATAGTTGTCCCAGAGCATGTATTACATAAATATCTTTGGAATCAAAGTTCTAGACCATGTTCAGATTTAGACATATTCCCCATCATGGTTCTCAGTTGCTACTACCTTCCCTTTCCCATCATGAAAAGTGTTGGCATACGAGTTTTTAGAGCAGATGGCAGCACTTAAAAGCCTCCTGGAATTTTCTTAACACATTTTTTCTGTAATTTATTTTCTCTGGAAGACTCTACTTCATCTCCCTCTTAGAAATGACCATTTTAAGAAATATCTCACCTTTGTTTACATTGCTTCCATCAGCCCCAATCTCCTACTAGCCTATTTGTCTCCAACTCTCCCTCCCCACATTTATCCTCTTAACTTAAACTATATTTCTATTTCAGCATTGGGCAGTTTACAACCTGTTTGGGCAGGGGGGGAAAGGCAATGAAGAAAGCTGGTAGAAGACTTTTCCATCAACTTGCATTCTGACATAAGGGCAAGTTAGAACCTCTCCAGTCTTCCCAAAGATCATGTTGCTGATTTACTGTGTAGAGTTTTGTGGAAGAAATACCCATAAAAAATACCAGTAAAGTTTCTTGCAATTCCAAAATGTGAGGCCAACTTTGTAAAACAATATCTGTGGAATATGATTGCTTTGTCAAGCCAGGATTAGTGGGTGGCAGCTGAACAGGAGTTATCACCAAGGAAGTTCGAGAACTGAGAGAACCATCTACTACTTTGGGTATATGTCACTGCCAGAGCTAGGAGTCAGCAGCAATTAAAAAACAAACAAACAAACAAGGTAGAGATGACAGAGGTTAAGCAGCAGACCTATATCAGAGTAGTCTTAGGTCAGTAATCATAGAGTTGGATGGGAATTCAGTGAACATTTAGTCCTTATTTTACAAATAAACTGAGACCCAGAGAGATTAAGTGACTTGTTCACTGGTAATAACTGAGGTTGGATTAAGTGACTTGGTCACAGTCATACCTATAATAAGTGACTGAGGTTGGATTTGAACTTAGGTCTTGCTGACTCCAGGCCCCTTGCTCTGGGCATGATGATTGCTACTTAGCTGTCTCAGTAATGCATAGACAATGTGTCATTCAGTTCCTTTAATGTTCTGCTTGCCAACTCCTGAATGTGCCTCAGCTTGTCATTGTTGAAATTAAAGATGAAGCCTAGAAATGAGCCTAATATTTCAGATGTGGCTTGATTCCAGGAGAGTGTGGCAGAAATAATATGTCCCTTGTTGTCTGGTTATACTATATCTAACATAGTATGACCTGTTTGGCTGCTGTGGCACACTATTGAAGCATACTGACTTTGCAGTCCACCTCCATGGCTTTTTTATAGGACATGATTGCCTAACCATGTCTCCTTTATCCTGTCCTTGAGCCCAAGAATGAAACTTTTCTTTAGTCCCTATTAAATTGTATTGTTTTTAATTCTTTGCATTACTCTAATATGCTAAATTCTGCAAGCCCTTTGCTCTAATTCCTTGTTTCTTTGGCATTCTCTTTCTGGGTTATTTTATTGGATAGTCAAATGCAGTGGAAGTTTGGGAAAACAAAAAGGGTTGAATCTCAGTGTCCATCAATTTCTTCTCTGTTTCTGTCTCTCTGTCTCTGTCTTTGGTGGGGACTGTGGTTAAAGTTGGAATACTTTCTGAGGTCTTTTGGCCTTTCTGCTGTGCCAACTGTTTTGTATTAGTTAAGCTTCTTTAGGAAATGGCAATAGTCATTTTCTTTGCTTTTATCCAGGCCCCATGTTTAGACAAGTTGAATAGAATATCTTCTTGGCCTTTATTCTGATATAATAGAGATTTGCTTCATTTGGTAAGTTGGTGAATTAAAGAATGCCCCAAAAGGCAACAGTTGAACCCATAACTTTTCAGAGGAGATCAGATGGGAGATACCTACTCTTGAAACCTTTCTGTGTGGTGTTTTAGAACCTATTAAATAACAGTGGGAAAGCTGATGTCAAAGCTACTGAAAAATATCAGGTGTTAGCACAAAAGGGAAAGCATCTCAACAGAACCATAAGCTGGGAAGGGAGCAGGTGTGACTATTTGTGCTGGGGGGCACTGTTATTTCCATTCATTCGTGGACTGCCTGCAACTTGCATATTTTTTTTGAAAATTTTATTTAATTATTCAATTTAGAATATTTTTTTCCCGGTGACAAGAATAATATTCTTTCCCTCACCTCCCCTGACCCCCTCCTTTGCTGGTGCCCAATTCCACTGGGTTTTACATGTGTCCTTGATTAAAACCTATTTCGATATTATTGACATTTGCACTAGTGTGATCTTTTAGAGTCTATATCCCCAATCATATCCCCATCAATCCATGTGATGAAGCAGTTGTTTTTCTTCTGTGTTTCTATTCCCAGTTTTTCCTCTGAATATGGACAGTGTTCTTTCTCATAAGACCCTCAGAATTGTCCTGGATCATTGCATTGCTGCTAGTAAAGTCCATTACATTTGATTGCAGCACAGTGTATCCATCTCTGAATATAATGTTCTCCTAGTTCTGCTCCTTTCACTCTTCATTAATTCCTGGAGGTCCTTCCATGGAATGAGAGAAGCCAAATATATTTGAGCTACACTATGAATTCGATCAATTCACAATTCTACCAGAAATGCATTAATATCCCAATTTTGCTACATCCCCTCCATCATTCATCCTTTGCTGTCATGTTAACCAGTCTGCTAGCTGTGAGGTAGTACCTTGGGGTTGTTTTGATTTGCATTTCTCTAATTATAAGAGATTTAGAATACTTTTCCTTGTGCTTATTAATAGTTTTGATTTCTTTATCTGAAAATTGCCTATTCATGTCCATTGCCCATTTATCAACTGGTGAATGGATTGAGGGGGAGTGTGGGATTCAGTTTGAGGCTTTTGAAACACATGTGGTCTATAAAAGTAAGCTATATTATACTCCTGTGTGTGCCATTTTTGGTCATACGGCATGTGAATTCCCCTTGACCTGCACAGTGTTTAGGACAACAAACTTACAGAAGATGGAGGAGGAGCCTATTGCTAATCTGTCATTTCAGGACCACAACAAATTTGATGTCCTGAGAATGCAGGCTAGTGAATCTGACCCCACCCATTGGAGTCAAGAACTCTATGACATCCTGGGGAGATCAGGGCAAAAATTCTCTTCAGAACAAAAGACTGACTCCTGGAGCTGGTTATTTGTCCCTGCCTTCACTCTGAGCTCTGTACTTTGCCACCTTTTTTGCCATGGAGATTTTGTACCAACTTCATCCTAAGATATCACCAAGGAGGCAGCCACAAGACAGCCAATGCCACTAGTGTGTGAGCCTCACAACCCTGGTTCCAAACATTGGGGAATTGGCATTGTTTAAGCTTGCCTTGCTGAGATCCTCACTGTGTTTTTAAAATTCATTTAAAGGATAAATATGCCCAATTCTGTCCTTATTTTATGATGTCTGTACACAAGGGGGCTATGTGGGTTTTAAATGAAGACTTATATGTGCATATAATACGCAGATCATATATATGTTATAATTATTTGCTAATTTAATAAATCAAATGCATATATCTAAAAAAAAACCCAGGAATCATTCCATGATCACATGGAATTCCTCCAATTCATTATTTCTTTCAGCGCAATAGTATTCCATCACCAACATATGCCACAATTTGTTCAGCCATTCCTCAATCAAAAGGTAATCACCTCATTTTACAATTTTTTGCCACCACAAAGAGTGCAACTAGGAATATTCTTTTACAAGTCTTTCCCCTTATTATCTCTTTGGAGTATAAACCCAGCAGACAGTCTTTTAACATCCTTTGGGCATGGTTTCAAATTGCCCTCCAGAATGATTCGATCAATTCACAATTCTACCAGAAATGCATTAATATCCCAATTTTGCTACATCCCCTCCATCATTCATCCTTTGCTGTCATGTTAACCAATCTGCTAGCTGTGAGGTAGTACCTTGGGGTTGTTTTGATTTGCATTTTTCTAATTATAAGAGATTTAGAATACTTTTCCTTGTGCTTATTAATAGTTTTGATTTCTTTATCTCAAAATTGCCTATTCATGTCCATTGCCCATTTATCAACTGGTGAATGGATTGATTTTTTGTATAATTGATTTAGCTCTTTATAAATTTGATTAATTAGACCGTTGTCAGAGGTTTTTGTTATGAAGATTTCCCCCCAATTTGTTGCTTCCCTTCTTATTTTGGTTGCACTGGTTTTGTTTGTACAAAACCTTTTTAATTTAATGTAATTAAAATTATTTATTTTATATTTTGAAATTTTTTTCTAACTCTTAGTCTTAAAATCTTTCCTATCCCAAAGATATGACAAGTATACTATTCTGTGTTCACCTAATTTACTTATAGTTTCCTTCTTTACATTCAAGTAATTCATCCATTCTGAATTTATCTTGGTATAGGGTATGAGATGTTGATCTAAACCTAATCTCTCCCAACTGTGTTCCAATTTTCCCAGCAGTTTTTGTCAAATAATGGATTTTGGTCCCAAAACTTGGGATCTTTGGCTTTATCATAGGCTGTCTTACTGAGGTCACTTATGCCAAGTCTATTCCACTGATCCTCCTTTCTGTCTCTTAGCCAGTATCATATTGTTTTGATGGCCACTGCTTTATAGTATACTTTGAGATCTGGGACTGCAAGGTCACCTTCCTTCACATTTTTTTTTCATGATTTCCCCGGATATCCTTGCTCTTTTGTTCTTCCAAATAAACTTTGTTATGTTTTTTTTTTATTCAGTAAAAAAGTTTTTTGGTAGTTCACTGGGTAGGGCACTAAGTAAGTAAATAAGTTTGAGTGGAATTGTCATTTTTATTATCTTAGTTCATCCTACCCATGAGCAATGAATGTTTTTCTAATTATTTAGATGTAGTTTTAATTGTGTGGAGAGTGTTTTGTAGTTGTGTTCATATACTTCCTGTGTTTGTCTCAGCAAATAGATTCGTAAGTATTTTATATTGTCTAAGGTGATTTTAAATGGAATTTCTCTTTCTGAATTCTTTCTGCTGAGATGTGTTGGAGATATATAAAAATGCTAATGATTTATGTGGGTTTATTTTGTATCCTGCTAAAGTTCTTGATTATTTCAACTAGCTTTTTGGTTGATTCTCTAGGATTCTTTATTTAAACCATCATATCATCTGCAAAGAGTGATAACTTGGTCTCCTCATTGCCTATTTTAATACCTTCAATTTCTTTTTCTTCTCTGTTTTCTACTGCGAGTGTTTCTAGTACAATGTTAAATAATAGAGGTGATAATGGGCATCCTTGTTTCACTCTTATCTTATTGGGAATGCTTTTAATTTATCCCCATTGCAGATGATGTTTGCTGATGGTTTTAGATATATATACTGTTTATTATTTTTAGGAAAGGCCCTTCTATTCCTATAATTTCTAGTGCTTTCAATAGGAATGAGTGCTGTATTTTGTCAAACTTTTTTCTGCATCTATTAAGATAATCATGTGATTTTTGTTGGTTTGCTTTTTGATAATGTCAGTTATGTGAATGGTATTCCTAATATTGAACCATCCTTGCATTCCTGGTATAAATCCCTCTTGATCATAATGAATAACCCTCATGAGCACTTGCTGGAGTCTTTTTGCTAGTATTCTCTTTAGGATTTTTGTATCTCTGTTCATTTAGGAGATTGGTCTATAGTTTTCTTTCTCCCTTTTTGACCTGCCTGGCTTTGGAATCAGTGTCATATTTATGTCATAAAAGGAATTTGGTAGAATGCTTTCTTTGCTTATTCTGTCAAATAGTTTGTATAATATTGGGATTAGTTGCTCTTTGGATGTTTGATTCAATTCACTTGTGAATCCATCAGGCCCTGGCAATTTTTTCTTAGGGAGTTCTTTGATGACTTGTTCAATTTCTTTTCCTGAGATGGGATTATTTAAGTATTCTATTTCTTTTTCTGTTAATTTATGCAATTTATATTTTTGCAAATATTAATCCATATTACCTAAATTGCCATATCTATTGCCATATAATTGGGCAAAATAGTTTTTAATGATTGCCTTAATTTCCTCTTCATTAGAGATGAGGCCTCCCTTTTCATCTATGATACTGTTCATTTGGTTTTCTTCTTTTCTTTTTTTTATTAGATTGATCAGTACTTTGTCTATTTTATTTGTTTTTTCAAAATACCAGCTTCTAGTTTTATTTATTAATTCAGTAGTTCTTTCACTTTCAATTGTATTAATTTCTCCTTTAATTTTTAGGATCTCTAGTTTTCATCTGAGGATTGTTAATTTGTTAACTTTCTAGTTTTTTGATTTGCATGTCCAATTTGTTGACCTCCTCCCTCCCTAATTTGTTAATATATGAACTCAAGGATATAAATTTCCCCCTGAGTACTTCTTTGGCTGCATCCTATAGATTGTTATTTCCTTCAATGCAATTATTAATTGTTTCTATGATTTGTTCTTCAACTAATTGATTTTGGAGAACCATATTATTTAATTTCCAATTAATTTTTGATTTGTCTCTCCATGTACCCTTACTAATTATTATTTTTATTGCATTATGATCTGAAAAGGTTGCATTTATTATTTCTGCTTTTATGAACTTGTTTGCAATGTTTTTTATGCTTTAGTACATGGTCAATCTTTATGAATATACTATGTGCTGCTGAAAAGAAGGTGTATTCTTTTTTGTCCCTATTTATTTTTCTCCACATATTTATAAACTCTAATTTTTTCTAAGATTTAATTCACTTCTCTTACCTCTTTCTTATTTATTTTTTGGTTTGATTTATCTAGATTTGATAGAGGAAGGTTCAGGTCTTCTACTCGAATAGTTTTACTATCTATTTCCTCCTTCAACTCCACTAGTTTCTCCTTGAGAAATTTGGATGCTATACCATTTGGTGCATACATGTTGATTACTGATATTTCCTCATTGTCTATACTGCCTTTTATTAGGGTGTAATTACCTTCCCTATCTCTTTTAAGTTGATCTATTTTTACTTTGGCTTTGTCAGATATCATGATTTCAACTCTTGCTTTCTTTTTCTCAGTTGAGACCAAATAGATTTTGATCCACCCTTTAATTTTTTCCCTGTCGGTGACTACCTGCCTCATGTGTGTTTCTTGTAGACAACATATGGTAGGATTTTGGTTTCAAATCCAGTGTTCTATTTGCTTTTGTTTTATGTATGAGTTCATTCCATTCATGTTTGGTGTTATGATTGCCACTTGTGTGTTCCCCAACATTTTGATATTCTCTTCTAGTTCTGTCCTTTCTTCTTTCGCTTTATCCTTTTAAACTAGTGGTTTGCTTTTACTTAGTCCTCTGAATCCCCACTCTTATTATACTTCCCTTTCTGCCCCCTCCCTTTTTGTTCCCTTCTTATTTTTGTTTTAGGGTCTATTAAGTTGCAACTTGCATATTTAAGCAGGACATATATTGTAATTATTGCTGGTGTATTTGAGATTTGTTTTAAACTATTTTATGAACACAGAATAATCTATTATGAGGAGAGGGAACAGTGATTACTACTTGTGGGACCTTGGGCAAGTCACTCAAAGTCTTAGGACATCAGTTTCTTCTTTTATAAAATGAGGTTAAATTGTATGACTTCTAAGTTTCTTCTGTCTCTAAGGCTATGATCTTATGTGTCATTGTGTTTTTATGCATATATAGCTCATTCTGTATGGACCAGACTTCTATAGGATGGTGTTCTGTGTTTCCCTGCTTGTTTGATAATGTACAACTGTATTTTTGCCTTGTCTTGAGGCTTAAATATCATTAGCATTAGATAGCATTAGAAAGCTCACCTCTAATGAACTTATGTCTTTAAGTCAAGCCAATATTGCATATCTTATTGTCATTTTGCAAGGTTACTTTTAAGACATTCTTGATAGAACCTGGAAATATTATGTAAAGTAAGTACATTCACACAAGGGAGGAATAAAGCAAAGAGCCTGGGAAGCACCTAGGAGCAGAATGAGTTCTTGGCTTAAACTATTAAGAATTCAAAGTCTGAAACTATCCTTCCCAAAAATAACTGCTATATTGATTACATTAATTAATTAAGAACACTATAGAATGAATCACAAAAATTACAAATGGTGAAGAATGTTGTTTAGTGAACCTCAGTTTGGTTATAAGCTTAGAAAAACCTCAGGAATAGCTTTCTATTTTCTAGAGGCTGAGCAGCCACTTACCCTCTGACACCGCAAAATTAATCTGAGTCTAGCTACATTTAAGAGGCATTAAGCTATCAGAGGTTGGATAAGAGCAAAAGTCAGTGAATGAGTCCTTGGAGAAGTAAAGGGAGGAGAAAAGTATTAGTGGTTTCGATATTCCTAATTAGCCATCTGAAGGACAATGAGTAGTGTATACATTAACTTGCAGAGTGTATCACCTTATAAATGGAGACATGGGGGGTGTTCAGGAAGGGCTAGCATCTCTGGTGTGAGGGCTTATTAAATCCTTTTCAGAGCTGCTTATCCACCTTGGATGTCCCCCTTTCACCCAATTCACACCTGTGACTCCAAGAAGCTGCAGCATGTACAGTGGCCACATCCCAGTAAAAAATCATTTCATTAGATGAGCTAAACCAGAATGAAGAGATCTGAAAGGTCTCAGTCCTGACTGTGAGTTAGGGAGGTGTCTATCCCAAGCATGTGAAGACTTCCCTTGATAGAATAGGTACATGAGAACAATTTGTTGCAATAACCACAAAGGTGACTGAAATAGGTGTTATGGATGATTTATAGCTCAATCAGGCATCAAAGAGGCTAAGATTATCCATGCATTCCAGACTACTGCCAGTAATTCTGATCTTTGTCTTGCCACTAGATTTTAATGACTCTGAAGAGAAAGTAAGGCTGACCACTGTGCAACTCTGTTTCACTTAAATCCAACTTACTCAAAAATCAAGACATCACCTTGTGATGTCTTTGGCCCTCTTCAAAATGAAGGATGAACAACAATAGCCCTATAAATCCCACAAAATATCACAGAGAAGAAAATCAGATAGGCTACCTTAGTAACCAAGAAGAATGCACAAACTCCAAAATAGAAACAAAAAGTAGAACATTCAAGTCTGAGAGTCAGGAGAACTGGGGTCTTCCAGTTAGTGCAACAGTTGGACTGCTTAGGCAGATGTTTATAGTTCAATATTTTTAAATCCAGGTAATCTTATAAGGACTAGCCCAGTTGACAGTTACGTGATACACTGATAAAGCACTGGGCCCAAATCCAGTATTGAGCATTTTGTGTGACACTGGACTAGTTGCTTACTCTCTGCCTGCCTCAGTTTTCTTATCTGTACAATGGCAAATATATATATATATATATATGTATATATATATATCACTTACCTCTTTTTTTTGTTCTAGATGAAAGAACTATAAGGAAGGGATGAAGGTTACAAAGTTGACAAATTTAGTTTTGATGTAAGGAAAAACTTCCTAATATCTGATATAATTGAAAAAGAATGTCTGAGGAGATAGGCTGTTCACTTTCCTGCAGGTCTTCTAGCAAAGGCTGGGGACCATTTGTTGGAGACATTGAAGAAGGAGATTCTTTTTTAGATATAGGTTTGCTGAGTTGGGCACTGAGATACCTTCCAAAACTGAAGTACTGTGATTATGTCTAGTCACTGTCATTACATGTCATTACAAATAAAGAATTGAAGAGAATTTGAGTAAATGGCATCTTCAATGAAATGAATGTACAAAAAGGAGGATATATTAATTATGTCTTAAGAACATAGTCTTGTGTGTTCCATAAACAGGGGTATACTGGAGTCAGCTTCAATTGTCTCTCAATAGTCTATTGTTATAAATTTTCAGTGTGAGCATTTATACCTCAGAAATAGGCAAACATTTCAAACTGGAGTTTGATTTTATCCTTTTGTTGCTTGTCTAGGCTTAAAGTAATGTAGGAAATTAAACTTAAATATTTCTTGTGTACATTTTTCCTTTTGGAGAGACAGCTGGCAAACATTTACCAGCTTACTCTTGCCCCTGGGAATCCTTTTTGAGGTCAAAAGAAAGTGAGAAAGACTCCAGCGCAGTGAGTAGACCAGTTGGGACAAACTTACAGGAAGATATGATCGAGTTCTAAAAAAATGGCAGAAATGGAAAGATTGTTTTCTGCATTAATAGAGGAAATGCTCACCTTGGTGAGATCACAGATCCACATGTGAGCCAAATCAGGATCTATCCTGTTTTATTTCATATAGCTCTTTCCATATTTCTTTATATTCCTTGTGTTTCTCAGTCTTAATAATATGATGATTAAGTGTATTCTATTATGATATTCTATTATATTGATATCAGAAGGAAGGGAAAGAATAAGCATTTATTAATTTCCTAAGTAATTAAGTGGGCCAGGCATTGTGCTAATTGCTTTACAAATATTATCTCATTTGATCTTTACAAAACACTTGGAGATAAATAACATTATTCTCCCCATTTTACAGTTGAGGAAAAGGAGGTAGGCAGAGATTAAGTACTTATTAAGGGTCATACAAATAGTGTCTGTGGCTAGATTTTAATTCAGGTCTTCCAGTCTCCATACCCACTATAATACCTAGCTGCCTCTCAAAGAATATACAATTTATCTACCGTTCTCCAATGTGGGGCATTTTGGTTGTTTCCATGTGTGTGTATGTATGTGTGTGTGTGATAGTGGAAAGAGCAATGGATTTGGATTCAGAGGACCTGGGTTCAAATACCAGTCTAACTACTAACTACCAGTGAAAACCACAGACCAATTATTTCACTTCCTCAGACTCCAGTTTCCTATTCTTGAAACGAGAGGATTCAATGGTTTCTTCCAAGCTTAAATCTATGACCTCTGAACATGAAGTATTTCTCCCCTTTTTTTATTATATTCTCTGGGTGTATTTCTAACAATGGGGTTATTTTTGTAGCTCTTTCAGGCTACAACCAGGTTACCTTTCAAAAAGAATACACCAATTCTTTGTGTATATCTAGTCTACATTTACCTCATTTAAATTTGTATCATGGCTATTTGTGTCTCCTTTGAATTCTCCCTTTACTGGTTATAAACTCCTCGAGGGCAGGAATTATGTTTTATTCATCTTCATATCTCAGTGCTCCCACAGAAGTAGGCACTTAATAAATTGGCTGCATTTGAATTAAGTTATTTAGCCTTCATTGCTCTTGGAAAGTGGGAGCAATTGCACCTGGCTTGCCTGAGGGCTGTTGATAAAGTAGTTATATTAGGGGAAAAGGAAAGGATGGCAAGGTACCCTCCAAAGCAGCCCATTCCATTTTGCAACATCTTTTGTCACTTCAAAATCTTCTCTTCTCCACATCAAGCCCATTTTTTTTAAAGCTTCGTTCACCAATTCTAGATAATGGTGAGGTTCAAAAAGCTTGTCAGCATCAGATATGAAGCAAACTTTATTGTACACACCTTAGAAATGCATGATACAAAGGACTCACAGGACCTTGCAAACAAAAAGAGACACAAATCACATTAAACTCATTTGAATCTTCCTCAAAGGGAGAAATATCTATCTATCTATCTATCTATCTATCTATCTATCTATCTATCTATCTATCTATCTATCTGTCTGTCTGTCTGTCTGTCTGTCTGTCTGTCTGTCTGTCTGTCTTATCTATTTATCTAACTATCTATCTATCTATCTATATCTGGAATAAGGGTTCATTATACCTGCTAGAGGAAAGTAGAAGGAGAGGTAGGATTAAATGAGATGATAATTATAAAGTACTTAGTTAGCATGGTGTCTTGCACATGCTAAATGTCAGCCATTTTGTTGTTGTTATCTTCAGGGATTCTTGGCTGCCTAGAAGATCCTTGATATAAACTATTGGCTAAATTTTGAATTAGCTATTTAGCTGAATTTTAGCCATGTCTGTAATGGAATGTATGGAAGAAATCTTTAGGACAGAAGACAGAATGTCGAACTACTTTGACAAGGGTAATATAATTACATATATTAACAGTAATAGTATGTGTTACCTTGTGCCATATTTTAGAAAAAAACAATTAAAAGGAAAATTGATCAGAGAGTTCATTAGTATTTTTACTCAAATATTTCTACTCAAATAATGTGGTGTGATAAATTCAGAATGGGTGAATGATTGGAATATAAAGAAGAAAACCATAAGTAAATTAGGTGAACACAGAATAGTATACATTTCAGATCTTTGGGAAAGGAAAGATTTTTAAGACCAAGTAAGAGTTTAAAAAATTATAAAATGTAAAATAAATAATTTTGATTCCATTAAATTAAAAAGTTTTTGTACAAACAAAACCAACTCAACCAAAATTAGAAGGAAAGCAACACATTGGGAAAACATATTTATTAAAAAACCTTTGATAAAGGTCTTATTACTCAAATTTATAAAGAGCTAAATCAATTGTAAAAAAACACCAAGCCTTTCCCCAATTGATAAATGGGTAAGGGATATGAATAGGCAATTTTCAGATAAAGAAATAAAAACTATCAATAATCACATGGAAAAGTGTTCTAAATCTCTTACAATCAGAGAAATGCAAATCAAAACAACTCTGAGGTGCCACCTCATACCTAGCAGATTGGCTAAAATGATAGCAATGGAAAGTAATAATTGTTGGAGGGGATATGGCAAAATTGGGACACTAAGTCATTGCTGCTGGAATTATGAATAGATCCAACCATTCTGGAAGGCCATTTGGAACTATTCCCAAAGGGCTTTAAAAGACTGTCTGTCTTTTGATCCAGCCACACCACTGCTGGGTTTATATCACAAAGAGATAATGAGGAAAAAGACCTGTACAAAAATATTTATAACCACATTGTTTGTGGTGGTAAAAAAATTGGAAATTGAGGGGATGTCCTTCAATTAGGGAATGGCTGAACAAATTATGGTATCTGTTGGTGATGGAATACTATTGTGCTCAAAGGAATAACGAACTGGAGGAACTCCATGTGAACTGGAACGACCTCCAGGAATTGATGCTGAGTGAGAGGAGCAGAACCAGGAAAACATCATACACAGAGATGGATACACTGTGCTGCAATCAAATGTAATGGACTTTTCTACTAGCAGCAATGCAATGATCCAATACAATTCTGAGGGTCTTATGATAAAGAACACTATCCACATTCAGAGGGAAAACTGTGGGAATAGAAACAAAGAAGAAAAACAACTGCTTGATCACATGGGGATTTGATTGGGGATATATACTCTAAATGATCACACTAGTGCAAATATTAATAATATGGAAATATGTCTTCATCAGTGACACATATAAAATCTAGTGGAGGTGTTTGTTGGCTATGGGAGGGGTGGTGGGAAGATGGGAGGGAAAGAACATGAATCATGTAACCATGGAAAAATATTCTAAATTACTTAATTAAATAAAAATTTTCAAAAAATAAAGAATGTGGTATGAAAACTAGATTTTTCTTTATGAATGCTTGGAAGACTTCTATTTTATTAAATGACCATACTTTCCCCTACAAGAATATAGTCAGTTTTGCTGGGTAGTTGATTCTTGGTTGTAGACCCAGTTCCCTTGCTTTCTGGAATATCATGTTCCAATCCTTCAGTGTAGATGTAGCCAGATCCTGTGTTATCCTAATGTGGTTCCATGGTATCTGAATGACTTCTTCTTAGCAGCTTGTAATATTTTTTCCTTGCTCTGTTAGTTCTTGAATTTGGCTATAACATTCCTGGGTGTTGTCAATTGGGAACTAAATACAGGATGTGATCTGTGGATTCTTTCAATCTCCACTTTTCCCTCTTGCTCAAGAATGTTGGGGAAGTTTTCATGGATACTTTTCTGTACAATGATGTCCAGGCCTTTTCTTTTGTCATGATCTTCTGGTAGTCCAATAATTCTTAAATTGTCTCTCCTGGATCTGTTTTCAAGGTCTGATGTTTTGTCAATGAGGTGTTTCATATTTTCCTCAATTTTTGGTTTTTTTGATTTTTTTTTATAGATTCTTGCTGCCTTGTGAAGTTATTTGCTTCTAGTTATTGGATTCTAATTTTCAAAGACTGAATTTCATCCCTGGCTTTTTGGTCATCCTTCTCCTTCTGGTCTAATTTTCTTTGTAGGTCAACTTTTGTCTTCTTTGTCTTGTTTTCAAGCTGGTTAATTTTCACTTTCAAGATACTATTTTCTATTTCCAGATGACTTATTTTGCTTTTTAAGTTCTTTTTTCAATTGTCTTCAGCTTCTCTTAATTGTTTTCTGATTTGTGTTTTGACTTCTTCCAAAGCCTGTGTCCAATTTGCTGGAGTTTCTCTGTTTTTGCTTGGTGTTCCTTGGTTTTCCTCTGTTTTGTTTGCTCTTTGTTCATTACCTGGATAGAAGCTGTCAATTGTAATTTATTTTTTTCTTTTTCTGTTGTTTACTCATATTTTTTCCTTATTTCCCCTCTGTGATTGTAATATTGCTCCTCTAATTATTTGCTAGATCTGTTGGTTTGGGCTATTCTGGCCTGAAGGGGGATTCTTAACTGCTCTGCTGATTAGCTGATGGTATTGATGAGCCTTGAGGTCAGATCTTCCCCAGATGGCAGCAGAAGGTGAAAGTGTAGGTGAAGGTGTAGGGTGAAGGGAGTTGTGATTTTAGTTCTTTTAGCAAGGTATTCCATAGCCTCTGGGATCAGAGTCAGCTGGATTCTTACATCTGCTCTCAGTGCAGTCTATGGGGGAGGGGTGTTGGAGTTTGAGCTTCCCTGCCCTCTGAAGGCTTCTTATCTGCCCTTTTGATAAGATTAAGCCAGGGCAGAGTTGATGTGCAGCCCTGGATGTGCCCTGAGGCCAAATTTTTGAGAAAAGGGGCAGGGGCAAGATGGAGTGTTTTGATTGTGTCTAGGCTGCCCTCTTTGCTCTTCTCCTCCAGCTGTTTCCCTGACAACTGTGTTCAATGCCCTGAGCCTGGCACAGCTGTGCCAACAAGGCACTCCTTCCAGACTAGTGCCCTTGCCCTCTCAGAGATTCTAGCCACCACTGGAGGCTCAGAACTGTAGGTGGGGGATGGATCCTGGGATATTCCTTCTTCCTTTCCCTTGAACCTGAGAGTTCAAGAATTTAGGGGTTTTTATGTACCTTTTAAGTTGAATCCAGCAGGAGGGTCCCCCAGCTCTGTCCTGTTGTTAGATTTGGTTTTCTGTCCCCTCTAACCACTTTGTTTTTTATTGGTGTGGAAGGGTTTTAGAGGTCTGGATTTTTGCTGCTTGTAAGCCACCATCTTGATTCTACCTCCCACAATAGAACACTAGATCTTCCTAAGAAGGTCTAGTTTATGTCTTGGAAAATCTGAAAAAAAAAAAAAGAAATGCCAATGGTCAAAGAAAGACCAGGTATAATATTAATCAGGGTAAAATTCATACTCTTTTGCCTGCACTGAAGGCCCTCCACAGTATGGAGGCATCCTACCTTCCTATATTTATCTCACTCTCTAAAAACTCTACATTATGGCTAAAATGGAATTATTTGGTGTCTTTTGAAAACATTCCTTCTATTTTTGTTTCAACATATTAGGACTGGAATGTGTTCCATGTTGAATTCTTACTCATCCTTTAAAACCCAACTCAAATACTCCAAATAACTACTAATTAGAGAAATGAAAATTAAAACAATTCTAAGGTAACTTATCAGATTGACTAATATGACAAAAAAGAAAATTACAAGTAATGAGGGGCATGTGGAAAAATTGGAACACTAATTCACTGTTGGAAAATCTGTGAATTGATACAATCATTTGTAAAGATTAAAATTTAGGGGAGATGGGGAGACTGAGGCAGGTAGAAATTAGTTTCTCTCTGCAAGGAGTATTATATTTTTTAGAGGTTTATTGAAGATTAAGGATTAAAGAAAATACAGGATAAGAGACAGGTGTCCAGGCCATAGAGAGGCCTAGACACAACCTCACCTACATTATGAAAAAAAGCCACATCTGCCCCAAACGGAAGTCCCAGAGCCCGAGAGAGAGAGCCCTCAAAAGCCTTTGAATCAGCTTAAATACCTCGGCCCAGGTGAGATTACAAGGCATTCTGGGGAAGTGGAGCAAAGACTCATGGGGATTGTAGTCCTGTATTCGAGTCTATTTTTTACACATTCTAGAGACCAATTTGGAACCATGACCAAAAGGTATAAAAGTTTGCATACCCTTTCTTCCAGCAATATCAGTATTGGGTCTTGTTATGAGGAAGAGATAGGTTTAGTAGGAAAATGAAGGTTTGCAGAAGAAAGATGCATGAGACCTGCAGAGACAGATTCTGGAATGCTGGAAGGAAGGGTGAAGCTGGAACTGAGGGGAGTTGGCTGACTCTCTCTGGCTATAACCTGGGGAGAGTGGCTGCCTGTCCTGAGGCTGCTGATCCTATCCTTCTTTCCTATCCTACTTGCTGTCCTTGTTGTTATCTGTTGCTGTTTTTCCTTGGGAGAAGAACCCTATGATCCTGCACTGTCTGTAAGCCGAGATCTGGGTCTATTTGGACCTGGGATCTACCTTGGGCCCTGCCAAACCTGTCACAGGTCATCACCTCTAGTAATAACCAAGAGAGGGGTTTAGTGCAGGTTATTTAGAACAGAGTCTGGGTTTATCGATTAGAGAGGAGAGGGTGATAAGTGTAGACTACTAAATCTTTGAAGACCCATTGCAAGGAGGTTTAGACCTGGGTTTTGTAGCTAGTGAATTAGTGACCCTTACCCTTCAACCCTTTCTCTCTCTCTCACTCTCTCTCTATTTCTCTCTCTCTCTCTCTCTCTCTCTCTCTCTCTCTCTCTCTCTCTCTCTCTCTCTCTCTCTCTCTCTCTCTCTCTCTCTCTTTCTCTCTCTGGAAATAAATTATACTTTCCATTTACTGTGACTGAGTAAATCTGTGTGCTGGTCCCAGATCAGGCTCTGACCTGACTAGTGCTTACTGTTAGACCTTTCAACCCACAATTGGAAACCCTGTTACTGGCCCAAAGTAATCTACTGATCTCCCATCTGATCCTACCACCCCCAAACCCCCAATTACAGTCTGTATCCTAAAGAGATCAAATAAAGGAGAAAGGTCCTACTAGTACAAAAATTATTTACGGTGGCTTTTTTTTTGTGATGGCAAAGAACTGGAAACTAAAGGAATATTAAAAAATTGGGGAAAGGCTGAACAAGCTGTGGTATATGATTATAATGGAATGTTATTAAACTGTATGAAATGATGAACAAAATTATTACAAAATAACCTAGAATGACTTAAATGTTGCAAAGTGAGGTGAGCAGAGTCAGGAGAATAAATGTTGTACATATTAATAGCAATAGTGTATGATGATTAACTGTAAATAACTTCTTTCAAAAATGCAAGGATCCAGGACAAGTCCAAGGCACTCATGGCAAGGCTATCTGTTGCTATAGAGGAATGGACACAGTCTGAATGCAGATGGAAACTTGCCATTCTCCACTTTATTTCCTCCATATTTTTCTCTAGTGTAACTGATATGCCTCTTTTTCACAACATGATGAACCTGGAAATATGAATTATGTACTAACACATGCGCAACCTATAACATATAACCTGCAATTTTGGGTAAGGTGGTGCAGTGAGAGGGAGGAAGGGAGAGAATATGGATCATTAAAGTGTCAGAAAATGTTTATTGAGAATTATACTGATATATTATCTGAAAAAACCCCAATTCAAATGTCTCCTCTGAAAGAAAACCTTCTTTGATCTCCCATCATATCTCAGAGCATACTTTATTTTTCAAGAATAATCATTTACACTTATGCAAAGAAATTACAGAAGGAAGATGAGGACAGCGCCTGATAAGGGTCTTGTTACTGCACTGGCTTTTAGGACCCAAATACCATAAGGGAAAAAGTCTTGCTAATCCCAACAACTCCCTCATTGCTATTTCCCTATAGCCATCCACTCTCTTGGTGCCCTTGCCCACCCCCCAACCATTTTCCTCATTGTTTAGCAGCACAAATTCTCTGTTCTAGCAAGTTTGTTCTTGTCTCTATCTTTGTTAGGATTGTGTTGGTAAATGTGTAACTACTGGCTTTCCAGGGGGATGGTGGATGGTGGAATATATATACACACAATAAAGGGGAGCTAAAGAGGAGGGGAGGGAGATCAGGGTTGATGAGGATGAGGGGAAGGAAGGAAGACAAATCAAAAGAGAAGAGCATATATATATATATATATATGCTGGATGCACTTTAAAATCTGATCTGCATTATTAACATTTTCTCTATCACTCTTCCAAGTCTAGAGAGTAAACAAAGTAATAAACCAAGTCCTAATTTGCAGTATTATGAGATTTCTAAGGTATAAATACACATATTGAAAATTTAACAATGAGCTTTTACAATATATTATGATCTGACTCCAACACACCCCTGCACTAAATCCCATTCTCATCTCATTCAAATCTCCACTACTATATTCATGCTGCTCCTACTGATGGGTCAAATTCTAATCTTGTTTCCTCTTCTGGGACCTTCCCTAACAATTCCAGGTCTCACTGACTGTAATCCTCCTCCTCTTTTATAATATTGTCTGTTACATAAAAACATCATAGAACATAATCATCTTCTTCAACCTTTTCCTTTTCCAGAGGAAGCAAACAAGGCCCAGAGTGAAGTAGTTTGCCCAAGGTCACACTGCTAATAAGTGGTAGAGCTAGCATCCAAACTCAGATTTTAAGACTTTCCAGTATTCTTTCCATCAAACCACACTACCTCACTTCCCTCTTTAGTACATATAGCTAGATAGATGGATGAATGTGTGACAATTAAAAATTCTGAGACTAGCTTCTAGGTAAGAAAATCAATATATTGATTAGATTAGCATTAACCAATATATTGATTAGTCATTGATCTCTCCTGGTGATCAAAAAAACAGGAAGGGCCCCTCATGCAGATCCACAAATGAACAATTGCTCCCCCCCCCATTAGACATCTTAAGACACCTCTAATTGGTGAATAACCAATGATAAAGTGATTCATCAGAACTCTCAACTCCTTATTCCCTGGTGGATAGTGGTTAGTCATATTCAGGTCTCTTTTCCTCCAGTTACTAGGGCAGGGGGAAATTGAGTTCTGCCTGGTCAAGATTGACCCCTAAGATGATTCTTAATATAAGTCCCAAGGACTTGTTTCATATGCATCTGCCCTGAGCTGAGTAGCTATATAGAATCTCATAATTTCAATCTTCCATCTGCTTACTTCACAAGATTTTTTAGGGTGAGACATTCCTTGAAGTTCTTAGGAATGAAGGAATGGGTACAGAGCTCAAGGAAATGACATGAATCTTTAATTTAAAGCCCAGAAAAAGAAATAATTCTGTACTTTAAAAATAAATCCTCTCACATAGATGGATGGATGGATGGATGGATAGATAGGCAGATGGATGGATGGATAGAACATTTACTTAGTGCTGAATCAATGTAAAGCACTGTGCTAAGCACTAGAGATACAAATGTAAACAAGCAAGATAGTTCCTACCTTCCAAGATCTTACTTTCCAATACAGAAAGACAATAAGAGGGAGCTAAAGAGGAGGGGAGGGAGATCAAGGTTGTTGAGGAGGAGGAGAAGGAAGACAAATCAAAAGAGAAGAGTTGCGAATGAAGAGGAAGATGACCAGGGTCTGCTCAGTGACTTCATTAGTCATCAGAAAGAGCTAAGAAAAGTTTATTGAGGCTAGAGAAGTTGTAGAGTTTTTCTATCCTTATGTCACAGAGACATAGAGTATTAAAATAGAAGGATATTTTGGGGAAATAACTGGAGACCAGAAAGGGAGAGTAATTAGCTCAAATCACACAGTGAGTTTTATGTTTTTTTTTTTATCAGACTATTCCTCTGCATTTCTCTTTTCAGAAATCTAAGAGGCATAGAAAATACTTGTTGTTGACATTAGATCATCAGATCACAAATAGAAATGTAAGGAGAGATTTTACTTCAGAGAGAATTTTTTTCTTAGTAAAATCCTTCCTAAGTTAACTACAAACTTTCCTATTCATCATGTGGAATAATGGAAAGAGCATTTGACTTGCATCCAAATGACTTGGCTCCTAGTTTTAGCTTTATCTTTTACTAGTTGTGTGACTTTAGACAAGTCATTTCCTCTCCTTTGATCTTTTATTTATTCATCTGCCAAATAACCTTAAAAGTTCAAGCCAACTCTAAGTCTCATCATCCCATTACTGTTAGTCTCTTAGAGAGTCCTTTTTTATAGTTTGGAACTAGGAGGGCCCATCCAAAGGCACACCTATAACTCACCCCAACCTTTATTCTGTATTCAATTTGTAGAGAGAAGGAAACTTTGGGCTGTTTTCCAAGAAAAATATTTGGAGAAGGAAATCAAATGAATTTCAGAAAGATGACAAAAGGTCAGGGTGAGAAGTATCAGGATTTAGAACATTAAAAACTGAATTATTCCAAATTGCACTATTGTGAACCCATGGAGGTCTCCCATGCTAACCAGAACTCTGGTGAGAGACAGAGACAAGAGAGACAAAGACAAAGAAAAGAAAAGCCCATCTCAAGGAAATACTGTAGAGTATATCAGCTGCTTTGGACTGAGTAGTCATCAAGTTAACCTGATGTGCTCTATGGGAAAGTGTACTAGCTTTGGAATTAGAAAACTTGTATTCAAATCCTGGCACTTACCACTTTTGTGACCTTGGATAAGTTACTGCTGGCAAATACTTAGTTTCTAGAGAACAGGCATATATGAGACAGAGCCAGTGGTAGTGGGGGAAGGTTAAGAAAGGGAGATAGGAAAGCACTCAAGGGGCATGAGACAAGTTTGGGGGGGGGAGAGTGGACCTTCCTTCATTGCAGAGGTGGAGCACAATACTTATAATGTTGTATAAACTATCATTCATATTGGTTAGTTTTTCTGAACAGTTTTTTTCTTTTTGAATCTTTGTTACAAGGCATGGGATCTGGAAGAGAGGAGAAGAAAGGATATATTCAGAAATACATGTGATATAAAAACAAAAGATATCTATGAAATAATTTAAAATTTTTAAAAAGAGTGGGTTCCAAATTAGAAGATGGGGAGAGCCAAAAAGGATGTGGAGTCAAGAGATCTGAGTTCCAGGTCCAACTCTTCCACTGATTAACTGTATATGACCTTAAACAAATTGCTTTGCCTATCTGGGTCTCAATTTCTTCATACATTAAATAGGGAGAGAGAATCTAAACTGTGTTTGAATTAAAATTATATGAGTCTGAAAAATAATTTTGTTCTTTCCCCCAATGGTAAGCTATTCATGCACACAAACTCATATATAAACAAGTCAACAAGCATTTAATGAGCGTCCACCATGTTCCAGGTACTGTACTAAGTGCTAGGCATATAAAGAAAAGCCAAAACATCCCCTGCTTTCAGGAAGTTCATAAGCTAATGGAGGAGAAAACAGGTGAACATATAAATAACCAATAGAGGGAGAACACTAGTATTAAAAGGAACTGGGACAGGTTTCTTGTAGAATCCACTAATCTCTTTTCCCATTTTGTCATAAAGAACAATTTAACAATCAAGCCCCTTTAAAATAGTAACAACAACAACAACAACAACAACAACAACTATGGAAGGACCATTCAGAGATGAGAAGATTCAAATTTTGTGGTCCTTCTTACCAGGAGCAGATCAAAGTTCCAAACCCTTTAATAGTTGAAGAACCTGAATTTTAATCATTATGGGTACTCGATATACTCCAGAGATAGGAATCTTCCCCCAGCCCAACTCCCTCCACCTCCACTCCCACCTCAGCTTCATTGTACTTCATGTACAATGGTCAAAAACACATACGTACCAGGTGGCCAGCCTTCTGAGGATGGTCTTCTTTTCACACAGTTGGATAGGATCGTAGGCACCAGGCTCCAAATTTATTGACAAGCTCACACTTGAAGCCTCTTTGGCTCATTAAGGCTTGTTAGAGCTTGCCTTGCACATCCTTTAAGATCCTGAGTCTGTTATTTCCATGCTATAATGAGGCTTTGGAATAGGATCCATAAATGGAGAGCTTGAAGGAACCTCACAGGTCATGTAGATATGAAGAAATTGAGGCACAGAGAGAAGTGATTCCCCTAAAGTCACATAGGTAAGCAAGTAGCAGACTTGGGATTTGAACTCGAGTTCTTTGAGAACAATCAAAGCACACAGATTTTAGTGAAGACATTCACTAAAGACATTCACTAAAAGACAGAATATTACTGACAACAGTAATATTCTATGTTTTAAATTATTTTTGTGGGATTTGGAAAGCCGTGGTGGCCTTATAGATAGAAAGTTGGACAGAAAAACTTGGGTTCAAGTCTTAACTCTTTGATACATTTTGGTTGTGTGACCTGGAATAAAATCTCAGTGCCTTTTATTGCTCTAAGAAAATCTCTAAGACTATAAATTGCAGAGAAGGTGCCAACCTACATTAGTAGTGGCTGTTCTCTCACTAGGGAATTTCTTGTACCGGTGAAGTCATAAGTTTATTATTGTGAGTGTTCAGCCATGTCTAATTCTTTGTGATGGTTTTCTTGGCAAAGATACTGAATAAACTAGCCATTTCTTTCTTCAGTGTGTCCCTATTTTATAGTTGAGGAACTGAGGCAGATAGGGATTGAGTGACTTGCCCAGGGTCACAAAGGTAGTAAGTGTCTGAGGACCGATTTGAACTTGGGTCTTCTTGATTCCAGGCCAATGCTATATCCACTATGCCACCTAGCTGCCCACAAATCTATTATCTATTTGTATTTTGCATGGATGGCCTGCTTATTTCCAAGAGACTTTAAGGTAAGTTACAAAAGTAAGGAAAATATCCCTGCACTGGAAAACTCACAATTTATCCTTAAAAACAAATGATCTGAGCAGCAGAATAGGGCAGGGTCAGACGGGCTGTAAACCTCCCCTCATTCATCTTCCAAATGGTAAGGGAAACCAAAAGGATGCCAGCATAATGTAAAACAAGATAATCAAGGAGAAAAACAGAACAGAGTCCAGCATTTACAAGGGGTTAAGCAAATAGATATTTTGGAGTACCTAAAAGAGGCAAATGAGAGAAGGTGGACCCTGAATTTATTTCAAGTTCCTTGTCACCTAAGGGGCAATTTTGTTAGGTTATACAGATTTCATTTTATGATAAAGAGAAGCACAGGGCATCATTTGCTGAGACTGATTTTTCCTCTGTGGATCACAAGATTTAGCTGTCCAAAATTCCACTGATATAGAATTTCATAGACCCTAAGAGTGAGGAGGGATTTCGGAGGTCATGTAGTCCATCCCACTCAATTCATTTCAATTTCACGAGCATTTACTGAACACATACCATGGGCAAGCAGGAAACTGGCCTTGTTCTCAAGGAACTTATGTTCTATTGATGATATGGGATGGGATGTTTTACATTGTCCTGGCATCCATCCATATGGTTTTACTCTTTGTCTAGAAGATGTCTGAGGGAAGATTTGGGGGCCTGGCTGCCCCTGCCCCACTCTAGCTCTGTTTAGATGGCCTATTTTTAGATTGAATTGTGTATTTTCCAATATTGGAAAAGGAAGGGGGGGCATTTTTCTTATTTTTTAAACCCACCTTAAATCCTCATGGAAATAGGCAGGGCATATAAGCAAAATAAGAATAGATAATAGACATGTGACTTCACTGGTACAACAAAGTTATCCAAAGGAATTTAAAGAAGGAGATTTGAGGGGACAGTTGGGTGGCTCAGTGGATTGAGAGTCAGGCCTAGAGACAGGAGGTCCTGGGTTCAAATTTGACCTTAGACACTTCCTAGCTGTGTGACTCTGGGCAAGTCACTTAATCCCCATTGCCTAGCCCTTACCACTTTTCTGCCTTAGAACCAATACTCAGTTTTGATTCTAAGACAGAAGGTAAGGGTTTAAAAAAAAAGAAGGAGACTTGAGCTTTGGAAATTGAGAGAATGAGGCAAGAGTAATGTAGGAGGTGGTACCCAATGTGCTTTGAAGGAAGTATTTCTCAGAGATAGAGGGGAGGAGGAGTATATTCTAAATATGGCAAGGTAGTGGAGGGGAGGCAAGTGGAAATCACTTGTGCAAAGGCAGGAGATGGAATGTTATGTACAGGAAATTTATAGAACCCATATTGGAACAGGACACTCATTCACATTCAGCTTGGGGAATGGGGGATGGAATAAACAAATTCCCAAAGCTAGAGAAATGAAACATGTTTGAATTAACCAGAAGTCAAGAATACTAGAAGAATTACCCAGTATTTTCTCGGAATCAGCTATTCCTTTTGTGATGGGGATTTGTGGTTGATTCTTCTCTCCATTGCCCTAAAAGCTACACAGTTTCTTAGGCTAGGAAGTTGCAGAGTTCAGGGTCAAACCCAAATTCTTTGCCTCTAAATATGCACAACACTCTTTACCCCAGATATTGCATTACGTAGTGAGTACTGGATGATATATATGGCAGATGATTGCTTCAGTTACAGTGTAGTGAAAGATGCAGAAATGCCACTTAAATGAATATTTATTGTGCCAGTCCTCTATTAAGACTGGGATCAAAATGCCAGAGTATTATTGAATGAAGGTACTTCTGGAGGTGGAGGCAGAGGAACTTTGTGATTCAGATGCTTAACTTTCTATTCCTCTTATGTGATACAAAATAGTATCTTGAGAAGGTACCAGATTGGATCACTAATGCTTTTCCTGGCTTTTCTTCAGAACTCCAGTTCTGCATGTGAAACTGCTGATAGGACATTTGCACTCAAATGTTTCACTAGACTAGAGGTTCGTACCCTAGGGTCCATAACCTTGTTTTTTTTAAAAGACAAGCAAACACATTTTGACAACTATATTTCATAAACCTGTATTCCTTTGTGATCCCATATATTTACTTCATGCATTTAAAAAAGATTATTTTGTGAAGGGGTTCATAGGCTCACCAAAATGCAAAAGGAGCTCTTGCACACAAAAAAGAACCTCTGTGCTAGGCCTTCCAATTCACATGTACAAATTTATACTTATTTTATCCTTAACAGCTTCTCTTTCACCATTTCTGCAAGGGGCACCATCTTGCAACTAGGCTCTGTATTATTTTTGGCTCTTCTCCTTCTAATATCCATCACATCAAGTTCAGTACATCCACCTTTCATCACATTTTCACATCTATTTCTCCTTCTCTATTCTCACTACCAACACCCTAGTGAAGATCTTCATTATCAACTGTCTGGATTATTGTAATCACCTTTTAATAGGTCTGACCTACCTTCAACTCATCCTTTAAAAATATTGCTGTTGTTCAGTTGTTTTCAACTGTGTCTGATTCTGGATCCCATTTGGGTTTTCTTGACAAAGATACTGAAGTGGATCATCATTTCCTTCATCAGTTCATTTTGCCGATGAGGAAACTGAAGCAAACAGGGTAAGGTGACTTACCTAGGGTCATATACCTAGTAAGTGTCTGAGGCTAGATTTGAACTCAGAAAGAGTAATCTTCCTGACTCCAGGCTCAGCACTCTATCTACTATACAAACTAGCTGCTCTTTTAAAAAAATTAAAATAGAAAATTAAACTAAAAATATGATTTACATTTATTTTCTCTAACTGTAACCATGTATAGAATAAAGGAGACACAACAAAAAGTAAATTAAAAAGCCCACCAAAACCATAAGCAATCATGCAATATACATGAAGCCACAGACTTGTACCTCTCAGTTATTTACTGAGAAAGAAATTGATCAATTGTATTAACTTTAATAAGGTAATGCCATCATTGTCCATTGTAGTTATACATTGCTATTACTCCCTTGTATAGTCAAAGTCAGCATCAATATTGTTCTTTGGGGTCTAAGTTTTTAATTCTGTGACTCTTCATAACTCTCTATCCATTCACAGTCTTCATACCCTTCATTCCTTATTATTATAATCTGTCTTTCATTCCACTTTCATGCTTCTCTTCTTTGAAATTCTTCAGTCTTTCTATTGCCTTTGAGGTAAACTTGAAACTTAGCCTGGCATTCATGACCCTTCAGGATCTCCCTTTTTAGACTTCCTAGACTATTTGCAGTCTCTCAGACTGTCCTGATCCCATGATTTTATTCATACTCTCATTTCTACTTGTCTGCTCTTCGGTGCTCTTTAGCTTCATGAATTCTCATCAATTCTTTAAAGTCCAATTCAAATATCATTTTCTTCAGTAAGCCTTTCCTAACCAAGGCAGTTTAAGGATCTGACTTTTCTTGAGACTTGCTTGTTTCTCTCTTATAGACAATGATATAATTTGTATCTTAATTCTTTCGGCAAAATAAATTCCTTCATTCCTCATTGAGGTATCAAAGTGTCCTTGGGTTCTCAAAGGTAGTAGGAAAATATGGGTTAAACCACATCCCTTGGGACTTCTCTAACTGACTTCACCATGCTTTGGAAGCTATTTATTGAGATAATTATATCATCCTATAAGATCTCATTGGTCTTATCTTCTCTGTCTCTATTACTAAGTGCTGGGGCTGTAAATATGAAAAAAAATCTGCCTTCAAGGAGCTTATAATCCAATTGGGGAAGTCATGAAAGGAAGCTAAAAAGGAATGGGGAGAGAGATGAGAGATACCTGATGCAAGGGCTTGGAAAAGTCATTCAGAGAAGTCCCAAAGTAGTGCAACCCAGAGAAATATGGAGTTGCCTAAGTTGAGTTCTCTCTTTAAGTGTTGTTGTTCAATTGGTTCAATTGTATCTGACTCTTCATGACACTGTTTGGGGGTTTTACTCAGCAAAAATGCTGAAGTGGTTTGGCATTTCCTTCTCCATTTTACAGATAAAGAACCAGAGGCAAAGAAGGTTAAATGACTTGTCCAGGGTCACCCTGCTAGTGTCTGAAGCCAGGTTTGAACCCAGGAGGATGAGTCTTCCAGACTCTAGGTTCAGAGTTTTATCCATCGTTCCATCTAGCTGCCCTTAACTGGCACATAGTAGATGCTTAATAAATGTATATAGATTATTGACAATTAACCATGCTGAGAGATAAAGTCCCTTAGAGATGTGTCCTTCCAGGCACATGCTTAAAGAAGGCTGCTGCTGTTTCAGGGCATCTCTAGTTAAGTATATGGAAACTCCCCATCAGAATGTTTACTGAAGAGAACTATTTTGAATCCAGCAACTCATGAAATATGAAATATTCTAAATTCAATGTTGCCCTTTTCTGTTTCTACAATGAAAATGATCAGGATTTGGCAATAATGACACAATTTTACAAATGTTAATTTAATCGTGGTAATTTTTAATATGAGAAGTAGCATAAAATAGTGGATAGAAAGTTGGCCTCAAGTCAGGAAGACATGTATTCAGATCCTTCCTCTGTCACATACTACTACTGTGTTTTGGAATGCCTCTGAACCCTGGGAGACTATATCTCCCAGGACTCTCTACTTCAACTTCCTCAGACACCTCCCACTTACTTTGTGGGAGGTGTCTGAGAAAGTATAAAAGAAGAGAGAAGTGTGGGTTTTTTGCTCTCTGTCTCCATAAAGAGCCTTTTGCCCCTGCATTGCTCCTGGAGATCTAATTTTCTCTAGCTTTCCCAAACCTTTATTTTCCTAGCCCAAATAAACCTATCTAACTCTCCCTAGAAGTCTGGCTTGATTTAATTTAATTCGCTAGCCTAGTTATAGTCTAAGAAGAAAACCTGGTCAATTTCCCTACCGGAGCAGGGGGAGACCCAGTTACCTTCCTTTCCCTACCTTTCCCTCCAATTTTCCTTCAACACTACCTATGTGACCTTGAGCAAATCATTTAACTTCTTAATGATGGGCAATTATTTAATTCAAGTAGTAGAACAAGTGGCAATCTGCCCAATTGAAGGAGTTCCTTACTTGGAATTCTCTACATAATGAAATCACAAGTCTAGTACAGAGAAATTTTTTTACAATAATAAAAAATTTTCACAATAACAAATAACTTTGTCCAATAATCAAGGATTTCTCTCCCATCTGATATTACTTTTGTATTTACTTCATAAATGTTTTGTATTTATTTATTTGTGTGTATGTTGTCTTAAGGAGAATATAATTTCTTTGAGGGCAAGAGACGATTTATTTTTGTCATTACATTACCAGTGCTTATAATTTGCCTGATGCAAACGAACTAAAATTAATCAATTTTAGGTAAGTAATAAATGATCGGATATAATTTAATAGAAATACCACTAGAGGAACTGGACCAATTCTATATTGACATTTTAGCTCGAAAGGAAGCCAGTGGAAATAGAGAAGTTGTAGCTTCATGAAAAGATGGAATGCATGGTCTTTTTGGAGAAGCCAATAAAGAAGGTAGTGAAATTGGTTTTCATCATGTACCCAAAGGCAATATGAAACATAATTTCATAAGACACTGACTTCTCACCTTACAGTTCTCCTGCAGAGAATAAGCAGAGAAACTACAATGGAAATAAGTGGAGTTCATGTGCCAAGATCCATTGCAGAGGATGGAGAAATTCTATGAGAACAAGACTCCGCATGAAGGCAACAAATACTTTGATACTCAGTAACTTCAATGTGAAGGTGGACACAGAGGAGAAGAGCAGATCACAATGCTGAAAAATATGATTCAGGATCCAGAAAAGACAGAGAACAACAGTATTTTTTATAGCCCCAAATCTATATATAGAATAATAAGAGACTTATAATGGAAGTTTTTAGTTTAAGCCCTTCATTTTAGAGGTGAAAAAACTGACACCCAGAGAGGTGTCAGTAACTTGTCAAACTTATACAAATAATAATAAGAACCAAGATTCTCTAAACTAGACTCTTTGGTTCCAGAGCTAATAAATTCTCTCCACAGACCACTCTGCCTAGATGCTCTTTTAAATGAGAAAATCAAGAAGCACTGGACATTGGAAGCATAGAAAATCAACATAAAAATTAAATCAGTTATATACACATATGTATATACACAAATGTATAAAATAAAGGGCATTTCTAATCTTTCACTACTGTAAATAGAACAGGTATGTTTTCCATACACAGAAGGGTTCTTCCCTCTTTTTATGATATATTTTTGGAATAAAGTCTAGCAATGGAATTGATTAGCTATAAGTATCATTTAACTTTTTAAAAGTTTTATTTTTAGCAATGTGGGGCAGCTAGGTAGTACAGTGGATATAGATTGCTCCTAGGCAAGTTACATAACCCTGTTTGCCTCTGTTTACTCATCTGTAAATGAGCTGGAGAAGGAAATGGCAAACCCCTCCAGTATCTTTTCCAAGAAAATCCCAGATGGGGTCTCAAAGAGTTGGACACCACTGAAAATGACTGAACAACAAATTTGCAAATGTAAAGGCATCTGATTTGGCCTACTGACTGTAGTTTACTGGTCTAATTTCTTCCCTTTACAGATAAGGAAACTGAGTACCATTGATGTGAAGTAGTTTGACCAAGATCACAGAGATAGGATTCAAAATCTAGTTCTCTGATTCTAAACCTAGAACTCTTTTTGTGTCTTATCAAAAAGCATAATTTGTTTTGTTATTTCTATTGCATATCGTCATATTGCTGTTAAAAATATTTACACTAGTCCAAAGTACCACCAAAAATGTATTAGTATAACTATTTCCCTCTAGGCTTATTGGGCTTTTTCCAGTTTTGATATTCTTGCCATTTTAATGAGTGTGGTGCTATTTTAAGGTTGTTGATTTGCATTTCCTAGATTAGAAGGAAGTTTTTGTTTTTACTTTTCTCTCTCTATTGTCTGTTCCTGCCTTTTAACCATTGCTCCATTAGGGAGTGTTTATTATTAGTCTTTTATATATTCATTTAAAAAAAGATTCTGTGTGTCATCTCTTTTCTATATATTTACTGCATATATTTTCCCCAATTAGCCTCTTTTCTTGCAGTTTTAGAGAGAAGGCTTTTCGATGTGTAAAACCCTTTCATCTTTATATAATCAAACCCATCACTTCTATCTCCATTGATTCTCTCTATTTGTTTGATCAATAAAAATGCCCCTTCTCTTCATAGCTGGACGAATATTGATCCAGGTGTGGGGTATGGTGTGAGGTATGTATCCAAATCCATTGTTTCACCTTATCATCATTTGGTTTTCCAAGCAGTTTTTATTGAATTCTATTCCTCAGCATTTTTGAAATGTGGGTTCAACAAACACTAATTGTTTATATACATTGAGTTCTGTCTCTGTGTTCTCCATTCTTTTTTATTGATCTTTTTCTCTATTCTTTTTTTTCTAATATCAGGCACATTTTATCATGACTGCTTTAGAGTACACTTTGAGATCTGAGCATATTTGGTCCCCTTTGCTAGCTTTGTCTTTCAGTTTTAAAAAAATGATCCATTGTAAAATAGATACCAAATGTGAATACAACCAATTAAACTTGCTTCACATATATTTTTATTTAAATAAATGAATTTAAGTGCATGAAATCATAGTATCTTTTCATTAACTCCTCTTAAGCCTCCATTAGTAAATATTCTGTCTATTCATTTCCATTCTCTTTTATTCTTATATGGTTTACATAGTTCTGTTCTTCTGATTCTGCTTTTTTCATTTTGCATTATTTAATATACTTATGTTCCATATTTCTTTACATTCCTCATGCTTGTTTATTTTAATTACATTAAAGTATTCCATTGCATTGATGTATAAAAATTTATTTAACTGTTCCACTATTTCTGGAACATTTAAGTTGCTTCCAATATTTACTGCAATTACAAATAATGCTTTTATAAAATCATCAATGAGCTCTTTTTGTTTGTTGATAACACCCTCAGGGCATATTCCCAACAGTGGAATTATTGAGTCAGAGAACATGATTATTTTTGGAACTTTTACTGTGTGCTTGCCAGAGTGATTTACGAAAAACAATGTACTGTTTTGCAATTTTACCAGCAATAAATGTACTTCTTCTTGTACTTGATTATCTATTTTTCTCTATGAATTTTGTAGTAACATTAATTCTGCAAAATAACCCATGGATGTTTTGATGAACATTACTTTAAATCTATGTAATAGTCTGGGAAATGCTGGTATTTTTACTATATTTATTTGACCTAATTGTGAACAGTGGACTTCCCTCCAGTGTTCAATTATTCCTTGGTTTCTTTCAAAATCATTTTGAAGTTCAAATTATATGAATCTCTTTTATGCTTTCATAAGCCAATGGTCAAATATTTTGATATAGTTTGTCATTATTGTAAAGGGTTCTCATTTTTTCTTCACTCTTGATAATGATATATAAAAATATAGATGGTTTTTAGGCTTATCTTATATCACATTAATTTACAATGGCAGTTGATTACCATCAATCATTAATTTTTATTGATTGCCCTCCGTTTTCTAAGTAGGCAATCATGTTATCTACAAATAGAAATATTTTATCTTCATTGTCTGTGCTTATTCTTTTAATTTCTTTTTCATGCTTTGTTGCTTATTTTAATACTGATCTCTCTGATATATCTATTTCATCTCACTATATAGTTTTCAACCTATCTATTCCTTCTTATCCTATAAGATTCATGTCTAGGGTTCTTCTGTAAATCCTCCACAAAGACTCCATATTACATGCTAAGGGGCTTTCTCTAGAATGCTTCATGTTGTTTGTGAACCAGAAGAACAAACAGGCAACCCATCTCTTTTTAGCAGGCACATTTCTTGATTATGTATTATACAAAACACCTTCCACATTGTTCCTTTATAATATGCATCAGCTTGCTTGTGCCCACAATGTATCTTCCATTGCTCTTTGGATGAATTATAACTTTAATTCTTTAGTAACTGGTATTTCATGTTTTCAGGGAGTTAGTATTACTGGAAGAATATTGATGTTAAAAATATAGGTGACTATAGAAGGTCTAGGTCATTCAAAATACTGCACAAAATATATATTTCATATATGCAGTCTAGCCTGTTCTCTTTTTCCTGTTTGATTATTGACTTAGTTCATTATCCATCTGCAATGATCATCAAAGACAGATGTACTGATGGATTGACAATTTGAGCTATTCTGCCAACTGCACATCATATTCTTGAAAACAGTTACTCGTTTTCATCCATTTGGTTTTTCCTATGTGGATAATTGCTCCCAAAGCTGTAATTTGGAAAATGTCACTGAGTCTTTGTCCCAGGGTACCAGGTACTGAGTTTATAGAGTTCTAAATAAACTTTCAGTCTTTTATCAACATAGAAATAATGGAGAATATAACTTGGTTAGCAAGAATAATTAGCAATAATAAAAGAATGTACTAGAAGATGATTTGTGGTAGACTCTGTCCTTCCCTTCACCTCTTGGCTTCCCTGATGCTAATTCTGGGGATAATATGTTCCAGTTCTCTCCATAGAATGATAATCTCCTCCCCACCCTCATTTCTTTAAACAATCATGCCTCTCATTTCATTTTGCCTCGGGTATCATATTGGGTACATATATTTTGTTTAAGGCTCTATTTTGATGAAAGCCCTTTGAGGGATTATGGTTAATATTTAAGAGACTTTTCAGGATTTTGATCTTGTTGCAATCAGTACAATGGTGTCTGCAAATAGGAGTTTTTCAAGAACTTTTAAAAACTAAGGTAAATGGAAGGAACACATCTGTTTTTAATAGAAATGCTTCTAATGTTTTTCCATTATTGATGATATTAGCTACAAATTTCAAATATGTATTTAAATTATATTATGGAAAATCCTTCTATTCCCATATTAAAACTTTTTAAAATAAAAATACATGCCATCTTTTAATCAAATATTTCTATATATCTAATGACATGATCATGCAATGTTCCTTTTTTCCTTTGCTTTTAAAATAAGATTTGTGATATTGATTATTTTTGTAGTATTAAACCATCTTTGCATTCCATTTATAAATCCTACCTGGTCGTGATGGATAATTTTCTAGGTGTACAGTGGAAGCCTAATTGCAAGTATTTTATTTAGTAGCTTTTCATCAATATTCAGCAATGCTATTGGTTTCAAGTTTGCTTTTTTAGCTTTTCTCTTTTTTGGTTTAGTGACCAATACTATATTCACTGGTAGGTGTTTATCTACATTTTGAAATGTTTGAAAAAATTTGAAACATTTGAAATATAAGAATTATTTGTTCCTTAAAGGTTTGTTAGGATTTACTGGTGAATTAGTATGGGTATCATGTCAATTCTTTAATGGCCTCTTTAATTTCTTCTTCTGAGAATGGCCTGCTGAGGGTATGAACTTTTCGTTAGTTTTGGCACTAATAGTACTCCAGGTACTGAATTTCTTTCATACTCTCAAACTTGGTAGCAGAGAGATAGAGAAAATCCTGATAACTCTTATATCCTTTGTATTCACTATGATGCCACTATGTCCCAAGTCAACTCTTCCAACTTTTGCCCAATTTCAATTATTAAAAAGTGTTCCCTGATATCAAGCCCACATTTGTCTCTTTGAAAATTATCCCTATTGTTCCTGGTTCTGAACTCTGAGCCAAATAAAGCAAAATAAATTATTTTCCACATTACAGACTATCAAATGCTTCAAGACAACTCTTATGTCCCCTAAGTGAAACATCTCCAGTTCTTCCAATCTGTCATCACATCCTCCTGTTTACCTTTTCTTCACCGACCTCAGCTCATTCCAAGTTTTAGTACTTTTGATATCATTCTTACAGTATCAAGTTGCGAGCTTGTATTCATCCTCATATTCCTTCAGGGACATTTCTCTCAAGTTGCACATGGATTTCCCAGGCAAAGCTACCTCAGGTTTGGGGTAGCCGGTAGTTGTGTGATTGTTCAAAACTATAGCCACAAAATCCTACTAATGTGTTCACTTTTATGTTAATCCAAAAATACAGTTCTAATTCTAAATAAAAGGCATTTAATGATTAGAACATTAAAAATAGCAATAAAACAGTTCTCCCATAGACCTGAGGTATAATCTAATCCCAATTAGCATAATCAGTGGGAAGAATGAAAATATATAGGGAAAGCATGTGGAGAAGCACATATATGTGGAGAGGATAAACATGTGGAAGAACACACACATAGGACACATTCTTGGAGGGTGATTTCATGCCTCTGAAAATGATCATTAAGGTCAGGACCTCTATTTGATGCCTCATTATGATTTAGGGTTAGAAATTGCTTTTAATTCCCTGCTTATTTCTTCATAGGGACCCAAACATATTTTATTGAGGTCCTGCTAAAGGAATTTCACAGAACTTTGTAGGTCTGACCTAGTGCTAATTTTTAATAACCCAAAATGCTTTTGGTCTACCATGAAAATGAATCTGAGCAAGCAGAAAGGCTAAGTGCAGAGGTCAAAGTTATTCTCTTCTGTCTGCCTGGCTCCATTCCTACTTTTAATATGTGCATATAAGATTATATTTTGAAACTTGTTCTAGATTCCATTTGCTCCATATATCTTTTTACAAAATAAATTGGTTGGTGAATTCTCTGTATATCTACATTATTCTCTTCAGAAAAATCCATTTCCACAAATAGCTCAAAGAAATTAATTTTTTTTTCCAAAATTTAATTCTGAAGAATTTCCCATTATCTCTTCTGGTGTGGGTTCATAGCTATCCATAGTCCTTGTTTTTGGGAAGACTGATACAGGTGGATCACTTGAGTATGATAGTTCTTAGCTACACTAGGGCTAATGCTGATCAGGTGTCTGCCCTTGGTCCAATAACAATATGATGAGCCTATAGGAATAAAGAATCACTCAATTTTGCCAAAGGAAGGGACAGCTGACCCAGTTCAGAAAAATGGAACATTTTTGATCTAATGATCTAATACTTCTGTGCTAGTCAATATTAGGAATCAGGTTCTGGAATGATCATTGCATTTCCAGCTTGGTCAAGACAAGGAGACAGCCTCAGAGAAAAAAAAAGTTTCCTATTCTTCCTGAGCTGACTTCTATCGATTCTCAAATGTATTAGCAAAGAGCTTTGTATAGTAAACTCTGAAAATTTTTCTGATATCCTTTGTACTCACTATAATGCTACTACGTACCAAGTCACCTCAATAATAAGATCATTCTTATTATTTCATTTTAGTCATATTGATTGCTGTTGTGATTGGCTTTTTCTTTTTCTTTTCCTTTTGATTTATTCATTTTCTAAAAATAACTAAGGGCAGGCTCATTTATTTTTCATTCCCTACTTCTCATTGACATAGGCATTCAATATTATGAATTTACCTTTGAGTATCACTTTGCCTGCATCCATAGATCTATCTGTATTATGCCTATCTTTGAAATAACCTACTATTGTTTTGTAATCTCCCCTTTTACTCAGTCATTTACTGCCATTAAAAAAAAAAACAACTTTCCCCAGGTTTTAGTCAATAAAGAGGATTATTCAATAAGGCCAATTTCTTAGAACCTTTGGAATACTCTGCCTTGACCAACTCATGTGGAGGACTGGTAAGCTTGCAACTGGGCAGGCATATGTATTGGCAGGGTCTTTTCCCTGTTTTGATGTATCCCCAAGAGCTTCTCCCTCTCCCTCTGTTTCTGTCTTTCTCTGTCTCTTGACTCTAAGATCCAAGGTACCACCAGCTGCCACTCATCCCATTGGGGCCACTATGTGGGTGGGAATGCATGACACCTAGACTTCCTCTGTCTGTATTTTTCCCTTATCTTAGACAAAGGGTAATTGGAGAAGGAATGGACCAAGTTATGAACCTGTAAGCTTCAAAATGTTAGAAAGGCCACCAGACATCCAGTACTGGAGTTCAGAGTAGAATCTGTGAGTAGCCAGAAGACTATGAGGACCGATTAGACCCTGTTCAGCAGTGGATCAACCAGATCATTCTGTTCTGCAAGCAAAGGAGCCTTGATTTGTATTATTTTATAAAGTTTTTCCCCATATTTCCTTAGATGCATCATTGATACTGTCTAACCATAACCTAATTATTGGACATTTGATCCATTTCCATTTTTTTTTGCATTTAACCTCAGAGTTTACTCTTAATCATTTCTTTTGCCTTCTTTGTGACATGATACATAAAAAAATATTTTTGTAAGTTCCCCTCTCCTACCAAGGGATATTCTTTTTTCTCATTAAGTTCTATCCATGTATCTATTAGATCTAGCTTAATGGGCTGTATAATTCTTTTTTTAACCTTACCTTCTGTCTTAGAATGAATACAAGGCAGAAGAACAGTAAGGACTAGACAAACCCATAATCTTCCAAATTAGACTTGGCTCCCAATCCACTGAGGTATCTAGCTGCCCTTACATTATATAATTCTGTAATTTCTTTTTTATCACCTATGGCTGTCACTTTGTTTATTTCATACTATATAAATAGAGTTAGTTGTGCTATGAAAAGAGTGCTAGAATTCAAGACCTAGGTTAAGTTGATTTTTCTGTCATTTTTTCCCCCATGTGATCTTATGTGAATCACTGAACTTCTCTGAATCTCACTTTACAGAGGAGTTAAACTAGAAAACCTTCAATATCCCTTCCTGTTCTAAATCTCTGATACTGTGGTCTCACGGACTGTGACTTCATTGGTCTGGGAGGCCCTCATAGGAGAATGCTCTCCACTAATGTAATCTTCAAAGGATGTTTTCCAGGAGTTTTGATCGTTCAGGGACTTTGTGACCCTTTATTTCTACTGCTTTGTATTGCTCAGCTCTATTGTAGACTGAAGTAAATATGCTAATATTCCTTCTATGGATTTTTAAAGGTTTTTGATAGAATTTTACATATTGGTTCCCTTTTTTTCCTATTATTTATTCTCATTTTTTGGTCTTAGTTCTTACTGAAGTTCCTCACAAGATTTCTTCTGGCTTTAAAAAAAATATTCTTTTATTTGGTTTTCTGATTTTCTTAGCATTTCTGATTGTTACTAAATTTTTTAATGTTTCATCAATACAGCTAAGGATATCTTTTAGGATATCTTGTACGATTTTTTCTTTCAACTCCCTCACTACTGATATTTTAGCTGATTCAGCTGTTTGACAGCCTTTTAAAGATATATCAGCATTTTGCTTTTGCCCATTTTAATATTTTGGTTAACTTGTGTTTTCTTGTCTAGCTTTTTAGCCATTTCCCTTCATCTGAGGGTCTCCATTCATTTATTTATCTCTTTTTTCTATTTATATAGTGAGTAGTCTTTAATCTCTCTCCAATAGCTTGAATCAGTCAGAATTATTCTTCTCCTTCTCCTTCTCCTCCACCTCCACCTCCACCTCCCTGTATCAGTTTTATCATATATCAGATATGAATATAGAGATTCTTTATCCAATGATAAACTCATATTAAATGAAGCATGGAAAAGAAAGATTCTTAACCAAAGTTTTTGCTAGCATCATAGAGGAAAAGACTGGGGACTTAATTTTTTTTTCAAAATCTAAATAGGAGTACTCGCTATTGGTGGTAAAATCCTTTGAATAATTCCATTTACAGAAAACTTTACACTAATTTTTTAGGTCCTCAAAACACTAGGAAACCTCCTTAATGAAATACACAATAGTGTGAGAAGGATGGTAGAAACCACTAATACTAGAAAAATAATGTGAATGAAAAATGCTTTTACTCAAACTCTTATATGCAATTGTTTGGATTAATTTTCTTATTCATCCATCTATCCATCTATCTATCTATCTATCTATCTATCTATCTATCTATCTATCTATCTATCTATCTATCTATCTAAGTTCTATTTATCAGCCTACTTAGAGGGAGTCCTAATCTATGATTTCATATCTTTCTGTCTATTTCTCTTTTTCTCTCTCTGCCTCTAAAATATATACATGAATTATAGATATGGATATATGTACCTGAGAATATATATACATATATATTTACAGATATATGTATGTTTATACATATATATATACATATATGCATATATCTGGGTACAGATCTGAGATTTCATCAGTCTAGGGAACTCTCAGCATTAAAATTTCTTCTAACCTATATAGATGGCAACTCTGTAATTTAGAATCTGAAAGGTCTGGGGCACTGAGTGGTAAAGTGCCTTTCACATAGTCATACTATCTATAAGAATAATTTCTTCATTTCTCACATGGCTGCACTCCTTTAAGACTACTCTTACTGAATTTTCTACTATGCCTCCACATCTCCTGCTTCTATGCCATCCCCATACAACTTCTTTTGGTGTGTGTTGTCTTGCTCCATTAAAGGGTAAACTCCTTGAGAGTAAGGATTGTCTTTTTTTTTTTTTCATATTTCTATCTCCAGCTTTCAGCACAGTGGTTGACACATAGTAGATGCTTAATAAATGTTGATTGTAAGTGTCAGAGGCAGGACCTGAATCTAGATTTTCCTTCTAAGACCAGCCTTTTTTCCCTATGCTATAACTTTTTCTCTCTCCTTCTCCCTCTTCCCCCATTCCTCTCTCTCTCTCTCTCTCTCTCTCTCTCTCTCTCTCTCACACTCCCTCCATACACACACACAAGTACATGTATATTTGCTACAAACACACAATATATGTTCACACATACATATATATGATATTACACACATTTTTGGCAGAATTTTATCTTAAATTGATGTGATTTTTCTCTTTTGTTTTGTTTGTTCATTGCAACATCATTAATTTGTTTTTCTTCAGGCTTGTATATTTAGTTGTACAATTATGCAAATTTATCTTATAATGTAAGATGTTTCTTTTTATGAAATGTTTCTCTTACTGTGACATTTAAAAAATCTCAATGATAATACCATACTTATAATAATTCTGCATGGAAATGTCAATATGGCTGTAAGATTTTCCAAAACAATTATCTACTTGCAAAATATTTATATGGAATATATTAAAGAATACAGATTGTTCTGGGGAGATGGGAAAGAAGAGAGAGGAGAAAGAAATTGATTGATTTTGGACAGGCAATGTGGAATCACAGTGAGATGAAAGCAGAATTGAGGATGAAGAAATTAAATATGATTGAATTTGGGAAGCTGTAATACTTTCAGTGATTGTAAACTGCTCTTTGAATCAAAAATAGATTCCTTTATTGTTAAAAATTCTGTTGATATTTTTTGTCTTTGCAAGTCCTTCCTTTTGGAAAATGTCCTTCTTATTATTCCTCCCCAGCAAGCAATCCTTTAAAATAAAAACTACAAAACAAAGAGAGAAAATGTAGTTCCGCAAAACTAATAAACATATCACTTTAGACTGACAGTCTATACAGTGTTCTGCATCCATAGTCTCCCTCTGTGTTCTTTCCATTTAATTATTGTAGTTATATTGTGCATATTTTTCATTACTTTACTAACTTCCCTTTGCATCAGTTCACATAAGTCCTCCCATATTTCTCCAAAGTCTTATGTTTGTCATTTTTAACAGAGCAATAATATTGCATTAGAATCATATTCCAAAATTTGTCATTCCCCAGTTGACTGGAGACTCCCTCCCTCCTCCAAAGTACTGCTATGGATATTTTGAAAAAAGACCATGTCTTTAAAGCTGATTATTTACTGATGCAGCTACATGACTGTGAATCATGGAATGCCAGTGTCCATGACCTAAGAAGAATTAAAATTATAGAGTATCCCCAAGGAAGATGGAAAGATTCAGGTAGAGAGTATTAACAGATTGTACCATCTTATGAAGTATGACTTGAGCATAAAAGAATTGTGTTAGACTTGGAAAGGAGGTGGGCTGGTCACTTTGCAAGGGTGGGAGACTAACAATAAATCACTTGAGTATGGTATTGTTAGTCTTGAAACATTAATAGAACCAGAAGAAGTCCTGTAGCATGTTGGGTGGGTCTTCTCTGATGGATACAGGAAACAATTACTATGGTGACCTCTTACGGCATTGTAAAACCCACAATTTACGTGCAGTATCTCCTGTCACTAATACACTTTTGTCATTGTAGGCAGTTCTTACTTAAAATCATTAATATCTTACTGAAAGCAATAATACAACACTGGCTACAGATGGAAAATGCAATCAATGAAGCAACTGACCACCACTTATTAAGCACCAGTTAGGTACAAGACACTATCTAGGCACTGGGGATATAAATTATAATTTAAGAATATGATAATTGATTTTGAGCTGGAGGAGAACTTAGAAGTCATTGAGTCTATTTTACAGCTAAAGAAACAGAGACACAGAGTGGTTTCATGGCTTGCTCAAGAGTTATATAGGTAATAGATGTCTGAAGGGGGTTTAAAAATCTGACTCCAAGTCTTTACCTTAAACTATGTGCTCAAAAGAGGACATAAATGGGAGAGATGATATGGAGGGATAATTAACAAAATTTGGCATCTAATTTACAAAAACACAATGGAATAGAATCCCAAATCAGAATGGACCACTTTAGCAGAGATAGTCTCTCCATCCTCCATCCCTGATGGGGGGGGGGGCATTGTTTACTGTAGAATAAGAGTCCTCCTCAGATGGTTTATAGGGTCCTTTCTAATTGGAGGTTATGTGATTCTCATTTTTATTTCTGGAAAAACATGGCAAAGGATGGGGAAGACTGTAAGATCTGCAAATTGCATCAATGGAGGAGGTAACTACACCAAAATAATCACAGACTCTTCCAAGTATCATTTCCAGTTTTGGTAGTTGTCATTTTCTCTCACTAGACTCTAAACTCATTGAGGGTAGGGGTTGTGCCTTTCCAAGTTCAGCAAGTCATTCAGTGTCTGGTGTATGTTCTGAACATAGTAGGTGTTTAAATTCCCTTTGTTGTATGCAATTGAGGACATGCATTTGATTATTTTTCAAATCCATGATATTTTCATTTTTGGCAAATGCCATCTAAAAGAGTCCAAGATTGAATTCTCTTGTGAGTGCCCACAATTCAGATATTTTCAATGGCTGGATACAAATGAGGGAGGGCACTTCAGAGTTCCACTTCTATTCTTGCCAGGAGGAGAGTCACTTCTCTGTTGCTTGGGAGCAGGCAGCAGAGGCTGACAGATAGAAACATAGCAGCTTGCTCCAAAAGAACAAGAACTTTAATTATTTGCAAGAGCATATAAATACTTAGTGGAGACCCCCAATTTTTGCCTACTTTTGCATGGAATAAATGACTTAACTGAATGCAAACTTAGTGGCAGGTATAAGTGACTGTCTTGTTCACAAAGGAGTCTCAGTATGTCTAGTAGAGAACATTTAATTTGGAAGAGAACTGAAGCAAGAACTTTATCCTGGCAACAGGGAGCCTTTGAAGGTTTTTCAGTAGAGCAGCTCACAGTGGTGCTTCAGGAAAATTAATCTAACTGCAGTGGACAAGAGAGAGACTGGAAGGAGAGAGTTAAAAAAATTTTTTTAAATTTCCTACTTTCTGAGTTTCTATCGGACTAAATCTTCTTCAGCTCTCCTCTTTTCCTCTCATGCATTGTTATCTTCTGGTACACTACAGAATTTGGGGAACTCATTTTTGATAGAGTGGTTTTGAATCTACTTAGTGTGACTTCGAAATGTTCCATTTTTGTGACATTAATTTCCTAAATTACTCTGGCAAAAAATATTTCCATTTGTTTCCCTGAGCATTACCACTTTACGCATTCTCTGAAAATGCAGCCCCGTATGTTCTTAGTAACAAAAATAGGCAAGGGTTTTTTTTTTTCTCCTTCTTCCAGAGAACGTCTCGCAAGCTGCTTTAGACAATTTGGTGTAATTTCTCTAATGCGTCTGTCTGTCAGTTTTCTGCTCCTCCTGGGCCCACATTGTTCAGGATTCTGCCCATCCTGCAGGAGGCGTGGGCATCGGCAAATTGGTTTCTTTGTGCATAGAGCAGAAGGGCAGGTGTGAGTTGTGATTGATGGCTGAATTTATACAGCGACAGGAAAAAGCTGCTGGTGTGGCATTTCTCTTTGGCAATGGGGTCCAATTCATTCCTTTTGCTGCTGCTTCATTTCTGTAAAGTGACTTTTATTCTCCACTTGGCTTTTTATTACATTATTCATCTGTCACATATAAAGATATTTGCAGGAATATTCCTTCAATTCAGAACCTAGTTTGGAGGAACAATGGTAGGAAAACCTTTTTTTTCTGTTTCATTCCTGCAGTGTGTGCAGGATCTAAAAGAATCTACTTGTGATGTAGTGACTATTGTAATGGGATTCATGGTGAGAGGAAGTTAGAGTCTCCTTCCTTTCTGCATCTGGTAATTCTCACTTTGTCCCTGAGGAAGAAATAAGGGGGCTCATTGTAGAGAAAAAAGAAAATTAAAATAAAGAGGTCATCTCTAAGAGAAATCAGTCAAAGGATAGGCAGGAGTTGGATCTGGGCAACTAAAACAAAGTCAGGGTCTTGGAGGGCAGTTGTCAGGATCATAAAGGGCAACACATTGTTTTGGATAACTCATTGCATTAAATGGATCATTGCCTTGACTCTTCACCTGAGTTCAAATGTCACCAATGATGCTTAGATAAAACTCTCTGAGGCAACTCCCAGAGCTTGACTGTATCTCTCTACTCATGCATGACTCTACAGGTAACCCTGAGGGACTGGAGTCCCCTACACATATATTTGACTAGAAGTTGCACAATGGGCACACTCCAGCACAACCATCTCAGCAGATGGGCTAAACTCAGTTGAGGGTAACCAACAGGCCTCAAACCCATTGGTGAGTTAGGTGGAATGTCTACTCCATGCATGTGAAGACTTCCTCTGGCAGAATGGGTAGATGAGAGCAATTTATTACAAGAGTCAAGAAGGCTGCCAAAGCAAGTGCTATGGAGCGCTTAGAGCTTTGTCAGACAGCAAAGAGTCCAAGGCCATCCACTGCATCCCAACTGTTGCCAGTCATCTTGACTTTTGTCTTGTCACTAGACTTTGATGACTATAGAAGAGAGAGTAAGGCTGATGACTTTGTGCAACTCTGCCTCACTCAAATCCAACTTTCAGGTCAAAACCTTGCCCTTGTGAAGTCATTGGTTCTTTTAGAAAATAACAAGGTTTGATTTCTTTTAGAAAATAACAAGGTTTTCACATATAAATTTGGAGGTCCTCACTTGTAAATCTGTTTGGGCATTGTTATAAAGATTATTGATCCTTATAGATTATGGGGATTGGTGTGGGTTTACCATAATAATAATAATAATAATATTATACTACTTAACCCTATTTCCTAACTCTTACTTAATTAATGAATAATTCTCTACAGCATATAGGACTAGATTTAAATATGACTGATTCATATCTCCAAAATGTCAGTTCTCTAATTAATGTAAAAGTTCACTAGGGGCTATTAACTGAAGTTATACTGATAAGTGAAGTACAAAATCTCCAAAACAGAGAGCCCATACCCTCCAGTACTATCTTGGTTCTCAAGGAGAATGGATTCAAATTTAAATAGGTGACTACCATCTATTTCCTCCACCAAGTTTGCTTCTAGATGTGGTTAATGGATTATTCACTCTCTTAACTGCTGGACACATTTTTCTTTGCTTCTGGGTTGAGTCCCTGCTGGGCTGAATCAAAGGGGTTATGCTTAGCATTTGCTCTTTATTAGGCTCAGCACAAACTCTGTCATGGATTTCAGCTGATGGGACTTTCGGTGATGCTTCAGAATTTTCAAAGTTCACAAGGTCATAACCCGACCTGTTTTGTCTTTTATATTCATGGCGACCTGGCAACAAGGACAGAAAGAGAAAGAAAAAGAGACAGATAGACAGAGACAGAGACAGAGAGATGGAGAGAAGATTGCCTCAGATCCTTGACCCAACCTGAGACCTAAATAAGTTCTTTTACTTTATTAAAAGACATCAGGAAAGAGAGCTCTACCCTTATCTTGGGTCTTTTGTAAGCACACCCAGTTCCAGCTTAGTAGCCAATTTAAAAAAAACAAACAAACAACTTTTTGTCATTTCACAGTAAGTTAACAAAAAAGAGTCAGTGAATACCTGACCTGCTCTAACAAGGGGAAAAGGTCATCTTTTACTCATTTCTGGAAGGAGCTCTATCAATCTTCCATGTGGTTTCACATTTGGGTCAAGCATAGTGTGCATATTGTAAGGACCAGGCTCCCAATAACATACATTTTTGTGTTCCTATGCCTTTACTAGACTTTGCTTTGCTTGGCATGTACTCCATGGGTCCATCTTTCAAAATGTTACCCTTTTTCTCTCTTCCATTGTTTCTCTTGTGTTTCCTAGGAAGTAGTAGACATTTTTCATCCTCAGACTCTGGCTTGGACTGTATTCTTGTGTTGAATCAGCAGAGGATGGAGGGTGAGGATGAGGATTTTCTAATCTTTCTATATCCCTTGTTATTGTCAGGTTGAGTTGTCAACAGATATCAGACCAATCAGCAAGGCATAATAGCCAATTAACACTATTGCTATGTCAATTGACAAGTCAGTGAGTGACAATAGTGTTTTCATTAGCACAAGTTTCTGAAAATAGCCCAACTTATACACTGTTGGTACTCAATAAATATTCATTATTGTTAATAATTATGATGATGTAGTATTCTTCTGAAAAATCGATCTGAATATCCTTATGCATATCCAAAGTATACAACAGACCCATTTTCATTCTCTCAACTCAATAGACATTTATGAAGTATTATGCGCAGAAAACCCTGTATTCAGAAATGAATATGATACAACATTTAAAATACAGTTCTTAGCCTCAGAGCTTACAGTCTACCAGGAATATGAGGTCTTTCTTGATTGTCTTATTCGATAGCTTTGTCCACATTCCCTTCTCTAAAAAGTAGCTTCTTTAAATTCTGTATGTATTTTATTATTACTTTTGGGAATCCATGTTGATTTCTACCCAAACCCTACTCTCATTTTGTAGACTGTAAGCTACTTGAGGACAGAAACTACTTGATTTTTGTCTTTGTGGATCCAGACTCTATCATGGTACTGAATATATAATAAGTGTGTAATAAATAGCTATTGAATTAATTTGCATTGAAAGGAAGATGACATATTTAGAACAGGAGGTACTTTAAAGACTATGCCATCTAATGCCCTCATTTTATGAATGAGAGAACTCTGGAAGCAGGAAGTCTTTTCAAGGTTGTACAAACCAGTATCAAAATAAGGGTTTTACAGTCATTTCTAAGAAAGTATTAGAGACTTTTCTTAAGGAAGATAATAGTATTTCTGGGTTGAATTAATGAGAATGAGGAGAGAGGAATGAAGCACAGTGCTGATTTTAAGCACTTCAGTTGAGGGCCACAGCATAAAGTGTGACCATGAGATTAAAAGCAATAGATCTTGACAGCTTTCCCTTAGACAATAGTTTCTTGGTTTTCTTCATTTCTTAGGATGACAAGGAAGAGTCTTTTTTGCTTTTTTAAGTAGACCTGCAAGAATTAACTTGAATAATTTATGCTCAGAGCTATGCCTCAATGGACTCAGATTCCAAGGGAATTCTAAAGAGACTCTTTGTTGAACTTTCTTCAGAAAAGAGACACCTGTGATAGAATCATGCTGTCCTAGTTCTAGCTGGAGAAAAAGCTGAGGAATAATAGCAAGAATACAAAGGCCATAATTCATTCTCCTCCTCCCCTTTCCCCAGTTGGTCAATAAGCAATTAGTACCTGTTATGTGCCAAGCATTGTACTCAGAGCTTAGAATAAAAAAGAAAAGCAAAAGATTGTCCTTGCCCTCAATAAGTTCACAATCTAATAACTACTACAACAGAATATAAACCCTAAGATGTGTCTGCCTAGGTTTTTCTAAGAGCATCTAAAGCTGAAAGGTTGGGGAGAGAATGGTCCCAAACCCACAAGGTTGACAAGTCTTCCTCTACTCACTTCCTGTGTGACCTCAGCAAACTTCTCCATGTCCTGGATTTTTTTTTTTAAATGATGATGATTTTCAAAAGCAAAAATATAACTTCCTTAGCTCAGGTTTGGAATGAGAAGAAAAAAAATAGATGTTTCTTCTTATGCCAGGGAGACCAAGCTAGTCTTTGTTCAACTTTTTTGGTCAGAAGGCAAGGAGGGGAACTCAGCTTAGTGGCAGCATGAACATGACTCCTTGTGTAATAAGTTACAAAGGAGACCATCCTGAATGGAATGCCTCTGAAACTTAGCAACTAGTCACAAAGGGTGGGAATTTCCTTCCCTAGAGAGATTTTAGAGTACAGTGGCTACTTCCTTCCTTCCTAGAATTTGAGGAAGGAACAAGCAAGCTTGATCTCTGCTAGCCCTCTGCAATCTGGTACTTCTAAAAGCTGAGGACTTGCTAAAAACAAACAAACCTCCCCTCCCCAAAACAAAACAACCTGAATATGATTAGTTTCAACTAGTGGCCCAAAAGCAAGAACATGCTATTGTCTCCACTGCCCTCTTTAGTCATAAAACCAGGATGTTTCTCTCTGCATTGTTGTAATAATTTAAAAAAAAAAAAGACACTTTCTCTGGGATTACAGGTCTCAGGCTCTGTTCTGCCATTAGAGTTAAACAAATACAAATAAATTATGGCTTTGCTCCCCAAAAGCATTTTTATTGTTAAGTCTATACCCCATATGACTTGATCTTGGACTCAGGAGGGTTTGGTCAGGAGGTAGGGGAATGGCTATTCCATTAACCAAAGTCCCACCAGACCAAATTCTCTTCTCAGTGATGCTTCTGGCTGGAGATTCTGGTATGGCCTGGCAATTTTAACGTGGGGAAATGCAAGCCACTTTCTCATTGGACTGTGCTATTATCCCAATGAGGACTATTAAAGGATCTAAATGTGGAAATGTTAGACCCCAGCCACAGACACATCCCCAAGTGTGTGCATATGGCCTAAATTAGACCACCTAAGGAGGCAGTGAGCACAGCCTAGACATTAGCAAAATGAGATGTGGCAACTCCCTGAAGCAGGCCCACCAGCAGAGACATTCCCTCCCCTTTCCACTCCCCATCAAGGATTTCCTAGATGGAATAAAGAAAGTATAAACATATAGCCAGTGAGAAGTCTATCCCCAATGGCCCTTCTTTATTCTCTCCGCTCTTCCTCCTTCTTTCCCCATGCTTTCAATGCCCTTCTTCAGGAAAAACAAAACAAAACAAAACAACAGCCTTAATGAGAATCTGTCATTGGAGAGGAGACTTTTCAGAAGCTAAGAAGGGCAGTGTTAATTCCCCAAGGCTTATTGAAGGCACCGCCATTTTTCCAGTTACTTAGATTTGAAACCTCCAAGTCATCATGAATTTTTTACTCTTTCTCACTTTTCCCTCCCCTCTTCCCACATTCAGGTTCCAAGTCTAGTTAGCTCAGCCCCCAGATTTCTCACATCTCTTCCCCTTTCCCCCTACACATATGGCCACCACATTCATTAAAGTCCTTACCACCTTTGCTTGAATCATTACAATAGCCTCTTTAATGAGGCAGGTGGGTGGCATAATGGGTAGAACACTGAACCTATAGTTAAGAAGACCTGAATTTAAATCTGACCTCAGCTACTAGCTTTGTAACCCTGAACAAGTCTCTTAACTTCTGTCTGTCTTAGTTTTGTCATCTGTAAAATGGGGATAACAATATCCCCTACCTCCCAGGGGTATTGGAGGATAAAAGGAGATATTTGTAAAGCCCTTGGAAATTTGAAACATTATATAAATGTAGCTATTATCCTAATTGGTTTCCCAGATTACAGTCTTTCTCATTTCTAATCCATTCTTCCCACAATTGCCAAGTTGTTATTTTTAAAACACAGACCTGGCCATGTCATTCTCCTGTTTAAGGAGCTTTGATAGGTCTCTATTTCCTCAAGTATATAGGCCAAGTATCAGAGTGAGGTGAGGGTCCATGTAAAGAGAGGCCCGAATGTGCCAAAGAGATCTGTCATTTTGGGGCTTGACAGCAGGCAGAATAGACATCTCTAGATCCTTCACACACACACACACACACACACACACACACACACACACACACACACACACACACACACACACACACAAACACACACACACCTCCTCCAAAGGAGGAGACTTCCATTCCTTCCAGGAGACAAAGCAGGAGGTTGAGGTCTGAAGTCATTCTACTCTCCTCAAAGAGAAGGGTACTAGGTTAGAAATATATCTATCTGCTTCTCCAAATATTGTTCACCTAGGGGATATGATTGAGTTCCATCTAACTTCTTATTGCTTTGTCATTTTTTAGGGGAAAGAGGACCCCAGTCCTTTTGGATCCCTTTTTCATCAAATATCAGTTCCACAATGAACACACATATAGTAAGGATACTTTTATCCAATTTGGTAGCAATATAGATCAGAGAATTAAAAGAATAGGTGCTGGACGATTTACAGAGTGAAGGAGCTCTCCTAGTGGAAGCAAAGTAATTCAGATCAACCAAGAAAGAGTTTTCTAGATCTAACCTAAGGGGAAATGCCCCAAAGTGTCTAAAGTAGCAAACTAGGAATAGGAGCATGATGAAGATGACTTTCCTCAGTAGTGTGAAGTGCAATTGCCCTTTTCCATCTTCTCTCTCAAAACTGGAAGTCAAAGAACTCCAGAAGCAACTTAATACTCTAAGAAATTTGGTAGCTGGAGCAGTCCCAAAGGGGACTAGCTCTGAAGACTGATGAAGATCAGAGCTTTCTTACCTTTTGCCCCTCATGCAGCTCAGGGCTTTTATCTCTATCAATGGAGTCTCATTCCAATGGGTTTGGGGATAGGGCTTACATATAAATTACCAACTTCTCCATTTGTCATTAATACTCTTTATAATCTTTCATCCAACCTGTCTTTCCACACTCATTTTATGGTATTTCCCTTCACACATTCTTCTTTCCAGGAAAATTGTTTTTCTTACTGCTAACCATACACAACATCTCATCTCCCAACTGCAAGCCTCTGCACAGACTATTCCTCATGCCTGGAGCATTTTCTCTTTTCACCACTTCCTCTTGAAACCCCTAGTTGTCCTAAAAGTTCAGCTCAAGTGCCACCTCTTTCAGGAGGCAGTTCCTGATGTCCCAGGTATTAGTTAGTTACAGATATTTTGTATTTCTCTATTCATTTACATGGCAGCTAGGCAATACAGTAGATTAGAGTGACAGACCTAAAGTCAAGAGGACTCATATTTCTGAGTTCAAATCTAGCCTCAAACACTGACTTTGTGACCCTGGATAAGTCCTTTAACTTTATTTGCCTCAGTTTGTCATCTGTAAAATTAATTGGAGAAGAAAATGGCAAACCACTCTAGTACTTTCGTCCAGAAAAGTCCAAATGGGATCACAAAAAGTCAGATCTGACTGAAAAAGGACTGAATGACAATTTTTTAATATATTATTCTCCACCTATACCCAAGTAGAATGCAAGCTTATTGAGGGTTTAGGTTGCTTGTTTTTGTCTTTATGTTCTTAGCATAATAGCATAGGACTCAACATAAGGCAGATGCTTAAGAAATACTCATTGACTTGAAGTGAAACTACCATTAATCTGTTTTCTTTTCCTACTGGACAATGAGTCTTCCTGTGGGGGTCAGGGGATCAGTTCTCTCTGCTGAGCACTGGCTCAGTGTTTAGTTCCTAAGGGATTTTCAGGCTGAGGGCTCATCAGGATCTGGGGGCTAGTAGACACAGCAAAAAGAAAATGAGGTCAGGAACATAGGATTAAGGAAAGGAAGAAATAGGATTCAGACTCATTTTTGGAACAGAGGGTACAGTCACAGAGAGACAGGGACATATACTGAGAAGATTACCTGGGGCTCTGAATACATATATTATTTGAGTGCATCAGAGGACAGTAGGATATCTCATTCTGAATTTAGATTAGAATCCAAGGATTTAGGCAGGTAGATTGCATAGTAATTAGAGAGCTAGATCTGAAGTCCGGAAGACCTGAGTTCAACTTTGGCCTGAAACACTTATTTGCTGTATGACCCTGGGAAAATTACTTAACCTCTGCCTCAGTTACCTCATCTATAAAATGGGGGTAATAATAGTACCTACCTCTAAGCGTTGTATCAAGGATAAAATGAGATAATATTTGTAAAGTACTTTGCAAAACTTTTAAGTATGATATAAATGAGGTGATTATAGTCCCAATTCTGATATTGTTGGATCCTAGTCCTATACAAAACTGGAAGTGAACCAACTTTATCTTCAATGTTCTCTATCCTCTGGATGGCAATGCCCCTCTCCTTTTTTTTTTTTGAAAGTGTATCCACCTTTAGAATCAGCCTCTCAGTGATTTCACTCAGCCATCTGTGTACTCAGGCTTCCCTCACTGTGGCGCTCTTCTAAGACCTCTATTTCTAAGGAGTACTCCATGCTCCAAAAGCTCAGAAGCTCCTAAATGTGACTCATTTCTAAGCTATTTCTAGATTCATGGTACTACTGAATGAATCATTTATTATAGACGTAAGGCCCCACTGCTGAGTCTTTTATTCCAGATCAGGCTATATAATACATGAATTCAGAGCAAAAAGTATTTAATTTTTTAAAAGCAAGAAATGAACATTCAATTATTCAAGTCTTTACCAAGTGTTTACTCTGTGCTGAAAACTGTGCTGAATACTGAGTATAAAAAGAAAGGAAAACAATCTGGTCCCTACTCCCATTCTAATAGGGGAGTCAACATGCAAATAACTATAGACATACAGGGTATATACAGAGTAAATGGAAGATGATCTCCGAGAGAAGACACTAGGAACAGGAGTTGGGGCCAACTGCAAAAGGCCTCCTGAAGAAAGAGCTGAATCTTGAAAGAACTCAGAAGAAAGGGGGGTTAGAGAAGAAGTAAAGCTCTGTAGTCATGGGAGATACCAAGTACAAATTGAATCAGGTATTAAACACCTTTGGCACTGATTCCCAAATACCTACTATTCCTAACTATCTCCTGGGAATTTAAATAGCTTCCACTCAACCACTCTATCTCTTTGACACATCAGGAAGGGAATATATATGTTCACATACAGAAAGGTGTTAAGAACCAATGTGTAAAATGAGCTTTATTTCCCTCTCTATTCTTGCCAGCATCTGAAGTCTAGGGAAGTGATGGTGAACCTTTTAGAAACAGAATAACAGGCCCAGACCCCATTCCACCCTCAAGACCAAATGTTGTGCCCCTCCCTCAGTTATCCTGTGCCTTGCCTCTCCCCTCCACTGAGTGCCAGGCATGCCCTGCCCCTCTCTTACCCCACACAGAGGAGGGAGAAAGTTCTCCCACTGAGCTTCTGGATGGAAGAGTGGGTGAAGTGAGGAATGTCCTCAGCAAGTGTAGAGAGGGGGAGAGGAGTGGCCTGAACACTCTGCTCCCCTCCAGCTCTGCCTCCTGTGAGCCTCTCATCTTATCCCCACCTTGCGCTCACTTTGGCCTGCTGAGCAGAGGGGGGGAGGGATATGAAAAAATGTCATCAGGTGTGGTGAAGAGGGGGAGGGGAGCAGCTCTGGCTGAGTCCCTCTGCCTTTCTAGTAACAAACTGAGTGGAGGGGGTAGGGAGAGCTGAGTACCCACAAAGAGTGCTCTATTTGCCATCTTTGGCACTCATGTCATAGGTTCACTACTACTGGTCTAAGGGACATTGGTCTCTTCTGGGAATTGGTGAGGACAATAACACAACTTAATATCTTTTCATGGCTATTATTTCTATACCCTCTACTAACTCAATGTATTCTAGATGTGGCTACCATCATATTCTTTCCTTTCTTATGTATCCCCTCAAGCTTCCATGTGAAACTCCTGCCATTCTTTAAATACTGGGCATTCTAGTTTCAGCACTAAACCTAAATCTGGGTCATCATTATGTTCTAGAAAGAACACTCGAAGAGAACATTTGTTTTGGGCACACATCCACACACTCCCTTATACTCCTAACCTTACTGTTTCCCTCCTTCCATTAAAAATAACTTGTTCATTCCCTTAGGACTCCCTTGGGCCACCTGAGTTAATCTGTAAAACAAACTCACAATAAAGTATTAATAGTCAAGATGTAAGTCATTCCAACTAGCCTTTCTAAATTCTAATAGAAACTGTTAGAAATTATTGTAAAATTAAGTAACTTTTTAGAAAGTAAAAGAAGCTAAAGAAGATTTAACCCAAACAATTTTCAATCATTATTGTGCACTTCATATCTTTTGTTGTAATTTAAAAATATTGATAGCTTTTGTTTTTATATCACCTTCCTTTCTGAATATATCTTTAAGACCTCCCCTCTGGAGTAGCTTCCATTAGAAGAAAGAATGTAAAAGGAGGGGGTGTGTGGTTAATTCAACAAAAACTAACCAACTGATAGTACATGCAATATTGCACATTTATAGTGCCCTGCCACTGTACAATGCATTTTTTCAGTCTGCTTCAAGGCCAACATTTGTCATTATAATTTCATAATGTCCAGTTGTAGTTTCCATTTATATTATTATAATCATTGGGCATATTTTTCCTGTTTCTGCTTATTTTACTTTTCATCAGTCCACATGTCTTCCTGGACATCTTGATTTTCTTCATATTCTTCACTTTTTGGGATAGTCATATGCCATTTTATTCATGTGCCACAATTAGACACATTCTTCTTTTCCCCATCAACAGGCAATTACTTTGTTTCCAGGTTTGTTTGTTTTTTGCTACTACAGAAAATGTTGCTACAAATATTTTCATATATGTAAGATAGTTCTTAGGTGTTGTTGGAGTATATGCTTAGAAGAGAAATCTCTGGATCAAAAGGTCATGAATAAGTTTTTTGACGTAATTCCAAATTGTTTTAGAAAATAGACTAATTTATAGCTCTATCAGGAGTGTATCAATGTGCCTGTCTTTCTACCTTCCCTCCAACACTGATTCTTCCTAACTTTTATCATTCATTGCTAGTTTGATCTGAGTAAAGTAAAACAACAGAGTTGTTTTGATTTTCATTTCTCTAATTGTTGGTTATTTAAATCAATCTTTCATATTGATGATAAAAGTTTGAAATTATTTGAGAACTATATGCTCATCTACTTTACTAAAGCACTGTGAAACATTTATACTTAAAAAAACAAATCATAACCAGTATATATAAAAATTATTGCTATTCTCTTACTTGCTAAATGTGTTTAGATAGATAGAATCTTAGAATACCAGGGAACACTAGAGAAAAATCTATTCAACCCTCTCCCTAATGAAGGAATCTTTTCTATAACACTGTTCCCAAATGGCCTTCCAGCCTTGCGTTTGAACACCTCTAGTGAAGAGGAATTCACCATATACTATCTGCACATTTTTCCTTTAGTCAACTCTAACTAGTAGAAAATTCTTCCTTATGTTGAACTGAGATCTGCCTCTAACTTTCCCCACTAGTTTGACTTCTGCACACTCTAGAACCTCCCAAGAAAAGTCTATTCTTTCCTCTACACTAGTCCTTCACAACTAGAAGACAGTCATCATATTCTCTTGGTATCTCTTCTCTAGATGTCTCTTCTTACATGTCTGTTTTCTTCAACAGCTACTCAGATGACAATCTTCCATGTATCAACATGGTCTGCATGCTTGTCATTTTAATAGCTATGTAATATTCCATCATATTAATATATTATAGTTTGCTTAGTCATTCATCTAATGTGGGGAAGTTTAATAAGTACTTTTGATCCCTTAACCCAAGGAGTGACTAATGATAGGAATTTCAGGCATTGTGACAGCCAGTGGGCAGGCAGAGGCATTTCAGTGCCCCTAAAATTTTATAGTAAGGCCTGTGTCTACTCCACCTGTAAGGTGGATCAACCCTTATCCTCATTATTATTGGACTTTTTCTTCCTCTGTGCAAATAAAGGCAGTGTAATGTAATGGGAAGCTTTGGGTTTGGAGTCAAAGCTACTGAATCTAAATCCCAGATCAGCAGCTTACTAGCTATGTGATCTTCGGTAAGTGATTTCATTTCTCACTCTTAGTTTCTTCATCAATAAAATAAGGTCATTAAACATCCTAAGCTCTAAGGTCCATTATAGGCAAAATTCTACAACCTTATGATTTTAAAATTTCATTCCTGTCTCTACTAGCTTGAGGGTCTTGTGTGAGTCACTGCCCCTTATCTGGGCCTCAGTTTCCTCATGTGTAAAATGAAGAAGTTGGGCTAGATAACCTCTAAGATGTCTTTCAATTTATAATCCTATGAATGCCCCTATGAAAATAGAGCATGTTTCTGTCTCTTGTTAGAATAACTGATATTGTTGCAATGTATTTTACCTTACATCCTTAGTCCAGAGCCCTGTGGTAGGTGTAAAAATGTTGCTGCTAATAATACCCACTTATACAGTGTTTTAAATTTTTTTAACAATTTTTTTCTATATTATGTCAATACAACTTTTTAAATATTTGTTTTCTGATATTTTGCAATCCATGTTCTTTCTCTCCCTCCCACCTCTCTCCACTCCCTTTAAGAAAGCAGGTAATATGATATAGTTTTGTACATTTATCATCCTATAATACAGATTTCTATGTTTATCACATAGCGAAAGAAGATACATATTGTTCACACTAGAGAAAAATTCATAGTGGAAATATAGTAAAGAAGGATATGTTTCAATTCGATTTTGGACTCCATCTGTTCCTTCTTTGGCAGTTCCTTTTTAAAAAAAATTTTATCATGAGTCTTTTGGTGTCCTGGATCCTTGCTTTGTTGATAAGAGCCAAGTCATTCATAGTTGATCATCATACATTATTGTTGTTATGTTCTCCTTGTCCTGCTCACTTCACTTTGTATCACTTCATATAAGTCTTTGCAATTTTTTGTGATCATCTTGTTTGTCATTTCTTATGGCACAGTAGTATTCCATCACATAAACCATAACTTATTTAGCTATTCCCCATGTGATGGACATCCCTTCAGTTTCCAGTTCTTTGGCACCACAAGAAGAGCTGCTATAAATGTTTTTATACATTTAAGTTCTTTCCCCTCACACTTATATAGTATTTTAAGTTAACAGAATATTTTTCCCAACAAAAGCCTGGGGTAGGAAGTGTAAGTATTTGTTATCCTCATTTTGCAGATGAGGAAATCTCTGAAGCTCAGAGATTTAAATGGATTAGTCTCCAAGCCTGGCTTTGAACCCAAGACTCTTTACTCCAGTAATATCCTATAAACTTTTCACTACACCTTTCTGCCACAGGTGTTAAAGGCCTGAATTCAGACCTGTGGTTCTGGAATTTGGAGGCATTGTTCTGATCTGCATACTTGTTGACCAATGCTTCTCCCTAACCCTGAGCCAAAGCTGGAGCCCTAGTTACTTAGGTTATATAAGAGCAAGGATTGGCTGGCTGACTTTCTTGGCTGGCTGAGTGGCTGGTTGGCTGTGTAGACATGTAGGCAGGCTGTAGCCAGTAATTTCCAGAACTTTGCTGGCAATTACTGTGCTTTTTCTCCATCTGAACAAACCACCCAGTGCTCACCTGAAATATGAGAGCTTGGATACCTTCCAGGTGAACTGTCAAAAGTTTTCTGCAAAAGTATACACCAAAAACTTCTGGCTCAGTGGCCAAAAAAGCCTGACACACTTGGGGAGGGAGATGATGGAGTTCAGAAATTCCATTTCCCTTCTGAAAACTCAATGGTCAGAGATTATCCTTCTAGTGCCCTTAATAAGACAGGAAGGTAACTGGTACCTTGCCAGGAGTGTCATGCAGATTTTCATCATAGATCTGGGCCAGCAAGGTGTTTGACTCCTGGGCATTTGTTCTTCTAGAACAGTCTGAGGCATGATCCAAAAGCCATCTCAGTTGAAGTGGTATGGGGTGATGCTGCATCAGGATCCAGGGAATAGTATTTGCCCTGCTAAAACCAGATCTTTTCTACCCTTCAGTTTTCCAGTGGTCCTGTTCTGATGTGGATACCTTTTATGGCAACAGGTAAAGCCAAGGAAGTGGACAACAGAAACTGACACTCTTACAACATTGGTCTTCCTCCTTATTATTTCTCTATGAAACCACCTTATTCACCTCTCCCCGCCATTTTCTTCCCCTCCTCCACCCATATTTAATATAGACACAGAGAGCTAGAGAATAAAAGACCTAGAGCTTAAAAGGACCTCAGTGGCCAGCCTACTTTACAGATGAGGAAAATGCAGCCCAGGGTCATTAACTGATTTGTCCAGGGTCACAGGGGTTGTAAGTATCTGGACTGGAAGTCTTTTGACTCATGGTCAGTAATGAAATAACATTTGTACAAGTGCTTAGCATAGTGTCTGGTATATAGAAGGCATCATAAAAGATGTTTATTTCTTTGCCTTCCTTCTCTCCTCAACCATTTTCACTATATCATGCTGAATCTATTGCTGGTAGAGTCGGCCTGTTGCCTTTGGAGTCAGGTAGACCTGAGTTCAAAAGGGGCCTTGGACATTAGCTTTTTTGGACCAGTCACAGAGGCAAGATTTCCTCATCTATAAAATAGAGATGAGATCTCTAAGCACCTACATCATAAGGTGGCTTTGAAGATCAAGTGAAATAATATAACTAAGGATCTTTGCAAACCTTAAAGCACAAGGCACTTATTTATAAGTATTATCAGTAGAAGAATTATTTCATTTTCAGATTTTATTAAGTTAATAATATTATATTATTAATTAATAATATATTAACCAACATGGGACAGCTAAATGGCTCAATGGATAGAGCACTCAGCCTGGAGTTAGCAAAGTATGAATTCAAATCTGGACTTAAGACACTTTCTAGCTATGTGACATTGGATAAGTCACTTAACCTCTGTTTGTCTAGGAAGCTCAGAAGAAGGAGCCCTGGGCCTGGAATCCAAAAAATCTGAGTTCAAATCTGGCTTCAGACATTAGTTGTGTGACCTCGGTCAAATCACTTATCCATCCACTGGAGAAGGAAATGGTAAACCACTCTAGTATCTTTGCTAAGAAAACTCCACAGATATTATGTTCCATTGGACCACAAAGTATCAGAACAACAGAACAACAACAATAAATTAGCTGACACAATAACCATCATCATTTTTTAGGACAGGGCATCTCGGTGTTGCTCAGCACAAGAAATTTAGGGTTACTAGATTACAAATATTTTGGAGGAAGGAGCCGGATCTTACTCCTCTGCACAGGGCTTTGAGCAAAGCATGGGAACATTGAAAAGATGCATGATTTCTTCAGTGCACAGAACATTTGGGCATTGGAACTCCATCCACCGACCCAGATGGTAGCGCAGCTATGACTTGCTAGATAAATCCTAGGGAATCAATTAAGGTTAAGTAACCTTCCCAGGGTTACCCAGTTAGCATGTGTCTAAGACAGAATTTAAACCCAGGACTTCTTGACTCTAAGCTTAATACTCTCCCTGCTTTGCTGTGTGGTCTTTGACATGCTGCACATGAATAGTATAAGTTGGTTGAATTGTTCTGACCCTGTTTGCTGAGATGAAGAATCTTTAAGATTCTCTCAGTCTTTGCTTGGAAAAAAAAAACAAAAAAAAACAAAAAAAAACCTGTCTCCATTTCTTGATAGCTACAAACCAAACTTGCCTCATGTCACTGTAATTTAAGAGCACAGATTCCTCCTAGAGGCCCTCAGGCCCTCCAAAGAAGCAGGGGCTCAGCCCTTGTCTCTACTGGGCTCAGGATGGTTGGTATGTGGAGAATGGACAGATAGAAAACACTTCTGATTGGCCTGGGGGTGACGATTAAGTTGGAGGAGGGCTTTTCTAGGATTTCAATTACCTTATTTAAAGAAGGAATGTTTAGGGGATTTTTAGATAGTGTTTTTCTTCACTGTCTTTGGTTTGAAGTGAATAAATATATGAGTATTAGAGGAAAGACTAGACTCAGACCTGGTCAAAGTACAAGTTTCACAGGAAGGAAGGGCTCCCTAGCCTTCTCTTCACCTTTGGTGTGAAGCAAAATCACAAGGGTGAGATCACTAGGACTTTTTCCTAGATGCCAACTCCTCAGCATGAGTTAAGAGAGAGCAACGACAATGCAGGACAATCTGACTGGTTGGTCTCAAGCTAAGGAGCAGGGAGGGAAAGGGTCCAGTGGAGAAATGTTCTTTCAGAGCAGGTATGACCCTGAGCAGAGAGGCAAGGCACTCCCTTTGCAGGCCAGAGCTAGGAAGCCAACGTCAACCGCCATTGGCCCGTGCAAAAGCACCCTGGGCCCCGTAGGGCTAGAGGTTCGACTTGGAGCAAGGGACTGGGTTTCTTTGTACCTTGTTCAGAAGATATTGGAAGCATGATTATCAAACAGAAGCTGGATGTGTAGAAAACTGGCAAACAGTCCCACAGACCATAATCGTCTATTCTGCCCTGCCCGCCAGATGAATTTGCCCCAGTTTCTAGAATTCTTAGTAAGGGCTCTGATGTGAAGGGCCTTCAAACAAAGCCTGAGAGAGCTCCTGGGAGTGAAGTGCTGGAAAGAAACGTCAGGGCCACCTTGAAGATTATTTGGGAGCAAATTTGTTGTTCAAAGCCAAGCACTGAAGAAAGGTTCAGACAGAGACAAACCTAGTTCCTGTGAAAAGGTTTTTATTTTCAGAATGAAAAGCAATCCTTTCACCATAGACCAACCAGGCCACTCATTCAGCCCTGATTCAGATATGATCAACACAACAATCCTTCCAAAGTATGGGGACATTAGCAGCCATGCACCATACACCCAAAGGGGACAAATGGTTAATCTTCTCAGTGCTGAAAGTCTTATAAGTGTCTGGATTTACCATGAAAGGGGAGAAAGGGAGAAATGAGGGAGAGAGTTGGGAATAGCGTTGATGACTATATCTGGCTCCTGACAGAAGTCCAACATTTCTAGGGCCAGAGGTAGATTCAGAAAATGGTTTAGTCAGCTTTGTAGAACAGAAAAAGAGGACCGACTGCTTGCCCATGCAAAATTTTTGGGACATCAGGAAAAGAGCTAAAAAAATGTACAGAGGGAGAGAAGGGGAAAAATCATGAACTGAAAATAGACCTAACCCACTAAAAATGAGTTCTGTTTGCTCTAGCCTGCAGGCAATATTAGTAAGAGATTCTCTCTCTCTGTCTCTCTGTCTGTCTGTCTGTCTGTCTCTCTCTCTCTCTCTGTCTCTGTCTCTGTCTCTGTCTGTCTCTCTCTCAATCTCTCTCATATATATGTACATACACATACACACACAATTATTCCTCCCACATCACAGAGGGCTAGAAGCATAGTATCCCATGATTTAGAAAATCCATGTAAAATTTTTTGGCTTTCCCTTAGGACCAGAGATGAAGTCATAATTTTTCCTTTTTCTTTTATGGGGTGTTTACAATACCTTGTAAATTTTGGGTTAGGTATATATATCTGAATTTTTAAACTTTTTCTGTGTTGTTTGCTGGCCTTTGTGTGTTGTCTGTGGCTTCCAGAAAACTCCTAAGAAATTCTCATTTATTTTCTTATACCAACCCACCATCTATCAAAACCATGATGGGGAAAGTTGTGATGTGGAAAGGGAAAACTATGTATTTATATGTATGTATGCATGTATGTGTGCATATATATGTATATATGTGTGTGTCTCTCTGTATATATATATATACATTCAGAAAATCGTTTAGTTTTCATAAAATATATTTAAATGTAATTAATACAATTAAATAATTGCCTTTAGTACACTGAGTAAAGATAGATTCTGTCCCTACTCTTAAGCACTTTATAAACATAGACTGGAAGAAACATATCCTATGATTAAAAATAAAATAAAATGAAAATCTTTTCCTCTTTACATTTCCACTTTCTTTGAAACTTTTTTTTTGTCTCTTCATTCCCTCCCTCCCTCCCTCCCTCTTTCCCTCTTTCCCTCTTTCTCTCTTTCTTTCTCTCTTTCTCTCTCTCTCTTTCTCTCTCTCTCTTTCTCTCTTTCTTTCTCTCTTTCTTTCTTTCTTTCTTTCTTTCTTTCTTTCTTTCTTTCTTTCTTTCTTTCTTTCTTCCTTTCTTCCTTTCTTCCTTTCTTCCTTTCTTTCTTTCTTTCTTTCTTTCTTTCTTTCTTTCTTTCTTTCTTTCTTTCTTTCTTTCTTTCTTTCTTTCTTTCTTTCTTTCTTTCTTTCTTTCTTTCTTTCTTTCTTTCTTTCTTTCTTTCTTTCTTTCTTTCTTTCTTCCTTTCTTCCTTTCTTCCTTTCTTCCTTTCTTCCTTTCCTCTGTCTCTCTCTGTCTGTTTCTCTGTCTCTCTGCCTCTCTGTCTGTCTGTCTGTCTCTCTCAAATCCAAAATGCACTTACATACCTATAGGTATATATAAACACACAAATATACATATCTGTATTTGTAGGGAAGCAACTTGATAGCTCAATGGATAAGGCGCTGGACCTAGATTCATGAAGACCTGAATTCAAACTAGTCTCAGACACTCGTTTTATGACCTTGAGCAAGTCACTAACCTCCTTTTGCTTTAATTCACTGGAGTAGGAAATGGCAAATCACTCTAGTATCTTTGTCAAGAAAATCCCATGAACAGTATTGGTGTGATATGGTCCATAAAGTCATGAAGAGTCAGAGAAACCTGAATGAATGATATATATTTATGTGTATGCATATTAACATATATTTGCATATATGTATTGAGTATCAATCTATCATCCATCTATACATCTGTCCATCTATACATCCATTTATCCATCCATCCATCCATCTATCTATCTATCTATCTTTCTACCTATCTATCTATTTATCTATGTCTCTCAGTCTGTCTTTCAGTCAGTCTATTTATCTATCTGTGTATCTATTCAACCACAGACTTTAACCTGAGTTTCAGTTCTGTGTCACTAACTCTTCTTTGGACATTTGAAAGTAGTTATGACAGAGACATCTTAAACTTAGCATTTCCAAAACAGAATCTAATATCTTTTTCTTAAACTCTTTCCCTCTTCCAAGCATCTCTATTTCTGAAAAAGGCACCACCATTCTTCTAATTTTCTTCAGATTCCTAACATCAGCATTTCCTAGATTCATTCTCCACTCTATATTATCAAATCTTTCTATTTCTACCTCTATGACATTTTTCTTGCAACTAACCTCTTCTCTCTAGTCGTATCATTTCCACTGTATTTCAGGTAGGCCTCAACACCTCTCATTTCAACTAGTGTGATAGCCTTCTAATTTGTTTCCTTGTTCCAAGTTTCCCATTCCCCTCATTGCAGTCCAGCCTCCACTCTCTTGCCAAAACAGTTTTTATTAAATGCAAATCTGACCACACTTCCTTAATAAATAAATTTCACGGATTCTCCATTGCTTCTAGAATAAACTATAAACTCTCCTGTTTGACTTTTAAAGTTCTTCACAACCTAGTCCCAACTTATCTTTCTAGTCTAATTTTTCAATCTCATAGTTCAGCCAAACTGGTCTTCTTTGTTCTTCACAGATGGTACCCCATCTCCTTGCCTGGAATGTACTCCCTCCTTATCTTTGCCTCAAAGAATTTCTCTCTTCTTTCAAAATACCATTCTTTTTTTAATATTCCCTAAATATTAATTCCCTCCCTCTCTCCATATTTTGTATTCAACCACCTTGAAAGTTTGTTCAGTTATTTTTCAGTTGTCTCTGACTCTTTATGACCCCATCTGGGATTTTTTTTGGGCAAAGATACTGGAATGGTTTCCTATTTCCTTCTCCAGATCATTTCATTTTTTTTTCAGATTTGAACAATATTTTATTTGGTCGTTTCAAAACATTATTCATTGGAGACAAAGATAATTTTCTTTTCCTCCCCACCATAGTCAACGCACGATTCCACTGGGTTTCACATGTGTACAGATCATTTTAAAGGTAAGAAAACTGAGTTAAACAGGGTTAAGTGACTTAGAGTCACACAGATAGTAAGTGTTTGGGGTCAGATTTGAATTCAAGAAGATGAGCCTTTCCTGACTTTAGGCCAAGCATTCTATCCATTGCACTACCTAACTACCAATTTCTCTCTCTCTGTCTTTGTCTTTATTTCTACCTCTGTGTCTCTCCTTCTGTCTCTCTCTGTCCTTTAAAACTTAAATATATGAAAAAGAAACTAATATCTTTCACAGAAATCCTCTCCCTCTTTCAAGTATCCCTATTGCTATCAAACACATCACCATTCGTCTAGATTTCTTCAGATTCAAAGCTACAGCATTATTCCAAACTCACCATTCTCCATCCTATATATCCAATTGGTTACCAAATCATTCTAGTTCTACCTCTATGATATTCTTTTGTTTTGAGGGCAGCTAGGTGGCACAGTGGATAGAGTGCCACATCTGGAGTCAGGAAGACTCATCTTCCTGAGTACAAATCTGGCCTCAGACATTTATTTACTAGCTTTGTGACCCTGGGCAAGTTCACTTAACCCTATTTGTCTCTGTTTTTTTCATCTGTACTGGGGATTTAGCACCCCTTGGGGGTGCCTCAACAAGTCTAGCAGACATTCTAGGCACACCTATGAACTCATTTGTATAAACATTAAGCTAATGCCAAAGGACTGAATGGAATTGCCTAGGGAGAGCACATAGAGATAGAAGATAAGAAGTTTGAGGACATGTCCTTGGAAGATGTAATCTTTTAAGGAATGGGGAGAGGAAGGAGAAAAGAGTATTAGAGATGTAGGTCTAGAACTAGGAGGAGAGTGTGCAATCTCCAAAGACTATGGAAGAGGGATCCTTCAGAAGGAGAGGTAGCTAGGTGATACCGTGCATAGAGTGCTGGACTTGGAACCAGGAGGTTTACAAGCTTGAGTGACTATTGTTATGAGGAAGAGATACGTTTAGTAGGAAAATGAAGGTTTGCAGAAGAAAGATGCATGAGACCTGCCGAGAAAGATTCTGGGATGCTGGAAGGAAGGGGGAAGTTGGAACTGGGGACTATTGGCTGGCTCTCTCTGGATGTAAGCTGGGGAGAGTGGCTGCCTATCCTGAGGTTGCCTATCCTTTCCTGCTTTCCTATCCTGTTTGCTGCCTTTGCTGTGCTCCTGTTGCTGTGTTTTCCTTCGGAGAAGAACTCTGTGATCCTACACTGTCATTAAGCTGAGGTCTGA